>NC_073691.1:110346281-110371281 GCF_029784155.1 Uranotaenia lowii | reverse complement strand
TACTTTTTTTTCGTTTAACAAATTTTTCTCACTTTTCATTTTTAACCATTTTATTAATGCTTGCACTTCGATCCCGTTCTTTATTCAGCACAGCTCCGACCTGCTGCAAATGGTTCAGGATCCAAATTGGTTTCTGTCTTGGTGGATCGGGCAGCCACTTTTCAGGTTGCCTGGGTACGTATACATACATACACACATACGTATCACATGTGTGAAATACTTAAGAAAATGTTTAATGTCATCAGATAATAGAATCGAAAATATTCAAATCTTAAAATATAAAATTTTGAAGAAACAATGTCATTGGAGTTGAACGTTAGATATGTGTAAAGTTGGAGATATTCTTGCGTGCACCCCAACTTCTGTTAAATTATGCACGGTACTGTAAGAAAATAATTTGCAAAACACCAACCACTAAGCTAGATCATTTAAAACCATGCATTATAAGCAATGCTGAATACATTCGAGTTATTTATAAATATAAATAGACATTTTGCACTTATCTCCCAGTGCATTAAGTCCCTAGCTTCAATGACTTCAATTATGTTCATTCTCTATGAGTCCAACTGTGGTCAGCAAAAAATAGTAAAAATGAACCGGTCTAATTCCAATTTTTGCAAAACGGTTTCCTATTCTTGTCGCAAAATTACGACGAATTATGGGGGCAGAGTGATTCGATTTCAATCGAAAATGGAAAAATTTATACATATCAGACTAGTTTGAAATAATTTTTCTAATTTTATTTCGAAATTTTTCTGTTGGATTTTATGATTTTGATCGTTACATGCATTGACAGGAAGCGTTAAAGCAAAGAAACACGTTGGGGTGATCACTAAGTTCGTCTTTCAATTTGGCGGAGTGCGCCAATAATTAATTTCACTTCGCGATTTCAGAATCAAATATTTCAAAAAATAATTTAAAAAGTGACAAATTTGTGATAGAGAATAAATTCACAGGCGTAAGTTTATCATGTGACGTAGCCAACTAAAGTGGAAAGTGATTTTTCGGCTCTCAACATCCCAACATCCCAACAAATTGAATTAAGAGTATATTTCAGTTCAGAAGTTTGAAGTGTCTGCCGTATTTAAGTTAAACCTTTAAAATGTTGACCTGTGACTTTAACTAGAAAGATATCAACCTTGAATTTTAGCCTACAACGAGAATGGAATCAGGATTTTTTTTTTTCAAAACTCAGATTTCTGGACGACAGTCTAAAATCTTTATTATTGAACAGATAATTGAGTCTCAACTACAAGTTTGAACTCTGAACATTGAGATAAGATTAGCCGAACGTGAGGCTTAGATTTAAATTAAGGTATGTTTAAAATTTTGAAAACAAAAGAAAAACGAGTCTGGAAATTGTATTCAATATTCGAAGTTTTAATATTAAGCTTTTATCTCAATTCCTTTACATAGTATACCATTTGATCTGAAATTTTGTGACAAACCCGAAACAGAAATACTTTTGTAAGTCCTGAATCGAAGTTTTAAATAAAATAAGATCCAATCCGATTCAAATATATTTAAATCTGGAACTATTCTTATTTTTAAGGAATCACACAAATTTTGGGTATTGATTTGAAAAGAATGGGAATGAAAATCGAATATAACTTATATCTGAATCAGATGTGATCTCAAACGCTTATGTGGATTTGTATTTTAATTTCAATTTGAGTTGAGGTATGATTTTTTTTAGGTCATTGGCATAACTTCTTATGGAGAAACTTTTGATTGAAATATTAATTCTCTGTGATATTAAATTAGTATACACCTGCTATAGAAAATCCAAATGCAGAAAAATGATTCCAAAATCATGGCTTTATAAACTCTAAACAAAATTTTCTTAAGAGTAGGGGAGAAGGGAAATGTAGAGATAAGCCAATGGAACAAATAAATAAGAATAGCTAGTAGATTGAAAATGATCATTTATCTCAGTGTGTTAAATTATTCTCACGGCAGTGTTGCTTGAGAACATTTTTCATGGACTTGGAGTAAGAGAACTTAACGAAAGCAGGAGAGAGTCTAAAACAAAGAAGCTATCGAGAGATATAGACATCGTCGTTTTCGTATCGAACGGCAAACACAAGGCCGAGTGAGAGAGCAGTTTTAGGAGTGACGTATTAGGAACGAGTAGTGCTCAGGGCGTTTCCGAAACACGTGGTGCAGAACACGACAGTAACGTATTTAATGATTATCAGATTGAAAAATATAGTGGAAAGAAAATTTGTTTAATTTTCAGTATTTCAAGCTCGAAGCCAATTATTTATTTCGGCTCGAAGCCAACGGTATTTCAAGCTCGAAGCCAACCGTTTTTCAAGCTCGAAGCCAATTATTTATTTCGGCTCGAAGCCAATGGTATTTCAAGCTCGAAGCCAACCGTTTTTCAAGCTCGAAGCCAATTGTTTTTCCGGCTCGAAGCCAACGGTATTTCAAGCTCGAAGCCAACCGTTTTGAAGCTCAAAGCCAATCGTCTTTCTGGCTCGAAGCCAACCGTTTTCCAAGTTCTAAGCTTAAGTATTTTTTTTTAGTTACTGGACTAAAAGTGAAAGATTTTTAAGCAATCTATAAAACAGTGCGATTGTTTAAATAGATTGATCAGAAGACTAATAAGGAAAAATGACTTACTTGTAATAGAAGCGAATTTTGATCTTGATTGATTTTTAGGTGTACTTAACTCCTTGGAAAATAAACTTATCCTTTTTTTCACTCGTCGCCAGATGTGGTATTTCGTGAAATCCAATTATTCAGTAAAACACGTCTTTACAGTAAAACGTACAATCCAAGAATATTTTTTTACTAAGAGCTAATTTTCTTCGGGAGACTCTGAAACCGTCTCAGGTTTCCAACAACAACAACAGACAAAAAAGTTCGTCTCATAACAATCGCAGTTCATGTTGCCTAGTGTGGACTAGGCTTCAGAACGTATATATTTTTCAGTTGCAAACAAGTAGTGGAAAAACAAACATGAAATCATCATCTAGCTCCGACTTTTAAGGATTTTTTAAATGGTTCTGACCAGGATAATCCAAAGTCCCCAGATAAAGAAGCGATGGAAATAGATTCAGGTGAAACTTTGTCGGCATGAAAAATCTCGTTGTTATTTATACGAGAAATTCTAAAATGTTTGTTTTTTTTTTATGGCAAATTTAGCTTATACTAATAAGTGTTTAAAAGGCAGACACGAAACGCACTTAACAATAATTTTTTGGCAAATATATCTAAGAAAAATCTCTCGGATGAAGGCTCAAAGGATTCAAATTTTCGACAGGCTCTGATCATGATGTCACATACTATCCCACGGAACAAAATGAGACTTCGGAAAGTCAATACAGATAAGTCGTTGTCGACAGGTAGTTTACAAAAAAATAACATTAAGTCTTTTAAAGAATATTTACATAACATTTTAGGAAAGGGGCTTGGTAGAATTACACCAAAAAAAGAAAAATTAAACATCCACGGTTCTTCTGGAGAATCAGAAATTGCTGCTTGCAATTGCTAACGAGAATGAGTCCACTTCTGGAGAGTCAACTGGCCATTCATCAAGACCCCAAAAAACAGAAACGAAATCAGGCAGTCTGGAAACTCATCTTGCGGAAAAAGCTACGAAACCAAGGGGAAGCTAACGTTGGTTCTACCGGAAAAAAGCGACCAGCTAAACAGTTGATTCCAATGAATGAACATATTGAGGTATTCTTGAGTATCCATTAAGGGAAAAGAAAGATTTCAACAAATTCTGGGAATTAGGATAGTGGAACTTACAAACCTCGTTCATTAATTTAATATGTTCATTGACACGTGCGGCGAGATGAAACGCTAGGTAGAAGAATTTGTAAAGGCATGAAGAATAGGCGGATAGGCAAGCATCAGATGAGCTTCGTAGGATAAAGTTTTGGATAGGTGTTGAAACTGTAAGTCTAGGGCATTTTTTATTGGAAAGCATGAAAGTGTGGTGATACGCCTTTGCCGTACAATAGACTACTCTGTATAGGAAGCGTGATCGACTTTTGATCAACACATTCCTAAACACAGCAGGCCAGTTGGATTGTGTACTGTCAATACACAGTCAGGCAAAAAGGTAGCACCACACCGACTTACAGATAATTTTCGCAAAGTAGGGACGCCGAGTAGATAAAATGTGAAATATCAACAAGTAGCAACTACTCTAAGCGAAACCCAAAAATTGCAATCATCGCTAGAATCGGGTGCGCATCTAAGAAAGCACATGTAAGTCGGTGTGGTGCTACGTTTTTGCCTGACTGTGTATTGACCGTACACAATCCAACTGGCCTGCTGTGTTTACACAGCAAGAAAAATTCGTGTAATTTTAGATTGAAAACGATGCACGAAATTACATCATTATTACATTGAGGCGTGTAAATTTAGACCAAAAACGATGCACGGAAAGGGAACAGCTTATTGTCGTGTAAAAATACACAGCGATGTAAAATTTTAGATTTGTTTTCGGGATACTTACATTTTTATGGAATATTATGAGCCTTTTGAAAAGAAAAACTACACTAGTCTACTACTATTAAATATTTATTAAAAAAAAACATCAATAGTGAAGAAAAACAAAGTACACCCACCATCACGAGCACCACCAGACTGGGGCATTCTGCTGATATTCCAACCGGTCAGCGTCACTGGGGGGCCAAGGGGAATTCCGTTCCGGACTGTCATGGTCCGGATCCATATGTCACTGTCGGATCAGGATAGATTTTGCTTACGAATGCCTCGGATCGTTCACGCAAATTCCTCTCCTGGCAATCAAATTCCGGATCCCTGCCACTTTAAAACCTGCCGTCGCTGTAATCGAGGAACAACTAATTAATTTCAATAACATCATTCGTTTGTTTGCTAATTTAAAAACCTACCTTTTATCATAGAGATGATGGAACTTCGTCTTGGAACGAAAACACTCGCGGTTTCCGAAAAATGACTCGACAGGCAAATGGCACAAACAAACAGTTTCAGTCAATTTTAAAAAGATAGATATAATTTTACACTGCTTGTGATATAAATTTCATTGGCCGCTTTATTTTTACATCACGGAATGTAAAATTATACCAAAACAATTTATTTTTATTCGCTTTTTGAAAAAAGACTAAAATTACATCAAAAGGAGTGGAAAATTACATCTTTTTTTAATTACACTTGTGAAAAAATAGATCACTCGTGTTTTAGATTCCGTATACTTTTAGAAATTTTTTGCTGTGTAGGAATGTGTCTGTTGTACGGCAAAGGCGTACCACCACACTTTCATGCTTTCCAATAAAAAATGCCCTAGACTTACTTTCAACACCTATCCAAAACTTTATCCTACGAAGCTCATCTGATGCTTGCCTATCCGCCTATTCTTCATGCCTTTACAAATTCTTCTACCTAGCGTTTCATCTCGCCGCACGTGTCAATGAACATATTAAATTAATAAAATTTATCGGCGATTAAAACTTATCATCAAACCTCGTTCATTATGAGTTGCATGGAAATTTGTAGCCCGAAAACGCCGAAAATTAAATGTGCAAACAAAAACAAAACAGCTAGTATCATACTGAAAATACTCGTTACATATATGTACACTGAAAGAAAAATCATGGTATTCTGCAATAAAAAAAAATGTTTAATTTTACCATGCGGTGATTTTGTCGATATAAATCAAGTTTTGGTTATTTTTACGATCTTTTGGTTGATTTTACTATGCTAACCAGAAAAAAATATGGTTAACTTAAATAAAAGAGAGATTTAATTTTACCATGCGCAAAATTTGTTTATATAAATAAATTTTTGGTTAATTTTACCATGCGAACCAGAAAAAAATTGGTTAACCTAAATAAAAAAAGAGGTTTAATTTTACCATATGCAGCATTTTCCGCATTTGAATAAAATTTTGGTTAACCCTGGCATGGTGGAATTGAACGTCATTAGGCCGTAACGCACCATAACGTGAACACATGGTAATTTTAAACATACCCATGCTCAAGATAAACAAATATGTACTCAAAAAAATCCATCTGTTTTTATTTTTAAATTCACCCTCGGATATGGTAACGTTTACTATGATTTTTCTTTCGGTGTAGGTTTGAAAAGGATGCTATCATATTGCTTGGAGTCAGAGGGGTGCAAGTGTCATTCTTGGGATCAGAAGGGTGCAAGTGAAAAATATCAAAAAAAGTAGTTCACCGTTTTAACATAAAAATCGAAAAAACTTTGGTTTTTCTTTCAGAATCATTCATTTTAGACCTCTTGAGACACACTCCATCAAAAATTAAGTAGAAAAAGTGATTCAATAATTTTGATTTAGAAAAAAAAACTTTGAGGCCCGTTTTCTCAAAATCATCGTTTCGGCACTTGCACCCCTCTGATCCTAAGCACCTCAATTGTAATTTTGTTTCAAATCCCATACATATTGTTAGAAATTTCATAACTATTTTTGACCCTGCGTTTACACGGTTCTGTCGATTGAGGTTAAGCCACTGATCAGTGGTTAAGCGCAATGTTATACCTATAGGTGAGAGGAATTTTGTACTTTGAGTCTCATGTCAGTGTGTTTATCTGACGTTATTTTTATTCCTCGAAAATATCATATCGTACAAATTTATAATAGTGAAGCCTTTTCTTTCGGAATGTTTTCCGGAGAATTTTCGTATATTAAATTCTTCTTTTCCTGAATAGTTTTGTCGTATAAGTATGTGGATTTGTTTTACAGCTCCCGGTCAAAATAACACAAGAAATTTCCGGACAATCGATTCGGCACATTCGAATTCTTCAGAAGTTTCCACATTTGGACATTTGATGGGATTTTTTGTTTCAAGTAGACGCGCTTTCCCAGAATATTCAATGCAAAGTGGGTTGGTCCAGAACAAATTTGTTGAAGAAAACGTTTTGAAAACATGTTGAAACATTTTAATAAACAAACCTCCTTTTCGATTTTTTTTTTACGAATTTTCAACTTTCTGTTAATTTCCAAAGAGATAAACATGAGAAACCAAAAAAATGCGCTAAATTTAATTCACAAAATGGAACTTGTTTTTTTGCTATCCTTAAACTGAGATTTGAGTTAAATTTCTTGATCGTGCAGCTACACGAAAAATTTCGCCGCACCCCATTTCTCGTTCGTAAAATTTTGTAAGCAGGACGTGTGACTTGACTCAGCAAATTCGCACCGAATATACGTGTGTTGCCAATTTTAGTAGAATTAAGCTGTGATTGTGCTATTTATTTTAGAATTAACCAATTTTGATCCGTACTACCAACTTGTTCGTCATTAATTTATTTATTACAAACAAAAATGATAACCTCAAACCAGTTCATACTCCGGACGATGGTAGATGGTAGATATCATTAAACACATGAATGACCAACATAACCAACCTGATCAAGTAAGTCAAAATGAACCAGAAGTAGAACCGGTGAGAAAAGTATACCAGAAATTTAATTACTGCGAAACAGATACAGTGAGCGAAATAAGAATAGCACCACCATGTGTTTTGCTTGTTAAAATATGAATGATTGAAAATTACGAAAATTTTCTTCCACAGTTTGTTCTGAATTGCTTAACGGATAAATCAAGCATAAGTTTACTTTTTTTGGACGTAGCAATTGGCGTTGAGGACCAAAAATGTGAAAAAAGGGTGCGAAATAAGAATAGAACCACTTGAGTTTTTCTAACAAAAACAAGATTATTTTTAAAAATTTATTGTGTAAAAGTGAATAATAATGCTTCTACGAGTTATTTGAATACATGACTGCATTTTAGGAGTTTTCCAGAATTCCAAAGGTTTTCAAAGGTTTTAAAATGGGGGTTTTAAGAGATGACCCTCTAGCGTTGAGGAATTGGACATTTGAACTGTAATTCTTTATCAAATTACTAACTTTCTTCATTAAAATGACGTGAAATGATGAAACAAACATTCGGGATTAATTTTTAATCAGAAAAAATAGGTTGGAAATCAAAAACTTTGATTTTGTTCAGTAAATCATACTTTTTCTCAGTTTCAAGTCGTAGATGGCAACACTATCTTGCAGTTAAAACCAAATTTAGTCTCAATATTTATTTTCCAGGCTTATTCAGGCCCATATCCATCATTTTGAGGTATTTTCCCATCACAGTTTTGTGGAAGATACGCTGCAGAAAGCTTTTTCGGATTTGCAAAAGAACCACCAGCACAAAAATGTACAATCGCCAAAATTCCTGCTCATCTCAAATTTCGATTCAATTGCAAATCATACCAAAAATACTGCTAGTCGTCTAGTCCATCAAGTTCCATCGCACAGTATAACTTTATTCTAATAATCGGTCCAAAAAATTCACTTTTAGTGACCTTGATGCAATTCT
Organism: Uranotaenia lowii; assembly: GCF_029784155.1. Lineage (NCBI taxonomy): Eukaryota > Metazoa > Arthropoda > Insecta > Diptera > Culicidae > Uranotaenia > Uranotaenia lowii. The sequence goes on along the minus strand of NC_073691.1, from coordinate 110,362,946 downwards.
ATTTTTTTTTTTTTGATTTAGTGATCTTAGAATCTCCAAAACGCTCACACGGTGCATGTATTTATTTCTTGACCAAAATCATCCAGCACTCCCTAATTAATCCCGGATATTCGAAAATGGGCATGAAATTGGTTAAATGGCAAGATAGTGCTGCCATCTATGACTTAAAACTAGAGAAATAGTGTTTGACTATTAAAAAAACATTAGTATTTTTAAATTCCAACCTGCGTTTTGGATTCAAACTCAGACTCAAATCTATGTTTCATCATTTTGCATCATACTTATGAATGTTAATGAAGAAATCAAGCAGTTTGATAAAATTTCATAGCTCAAATAGCTAATTCCTTAACGCTAGAGGAGCATCTATCAAAACCCCCATTTTAAAACCTTTGAAAACCTTTGGAATTCTGGAAAACTCCTAAAATGCAGTTATGTATTCAAATAACTCGTGGAAGCATCACTATTCACTTTTACTCAGTAAATTTTTAAAAATAATCTTGTTTTTGTTAGAAATACTCAAGTGGTTCTATTCTTATTTCGCACCCTTTTTTCACATTTTTGGTCCTCAACGCCAATTGCTACGTCCAAAAAAAGTAAACTTATGCTTGATTTATTGTCGCTGAATCCCCAAACCGGAGTTATCGTCAATGAGCGCTGGCGACATTTACTGGCGACACTCACTGGCGATAAGTTATTATCAGGACGTGTACAACTTCGGGTGTGTTCTTATACCAAAGATTTTTTATTTCAAAGGAAAGTGCCGCAAAAACAAAGGATTTTTTCCTTTGGTTTTGGTATAAATAAAAAATCCTTTGGTTCAAATGCATTTTCCTCTGTTTCAAAGATTTTTTCTTTTGAAAAATCTTAGATTCAAAATATTAATGCTTTGATACAAAAACCAGTTTCATTTGATTTAAAGTTATTATCTTTACTCAAAGGTAATTTAGATATAGATTTAAAAGCATTTATTCATTGAACCATTTTCCATTTAATCCAATTGGAAGATTTTTACCCTGTTGTTTCGAAGTTCCTATTAGGAGTTTGAATAATAAAAAGATACAATTTTAGTTCTTAAATTCTTTTTTATTCACAAACACATAAAACACTGGTTCACTATAACCGAGTAGGGTCCTTGATATCGTTGACAAAGTTTCGCATTCTTCCGAAAGCCACTCCAGCTGCTGGCTGGTCCGACTGGTGATTGCCGTTGAAGATTGGGCCGAAAAAATACGACCGCGGGATTTGGGGAGGTGTTACTTTGCGCAGCTTTTTCCATGTTCGAGAGACTTGGACATCTATCCGTCAGCCGTGGTCCTGTAACTATACAAGCGTTTTAGAAAATCTTGAATTCACTAAAATATTCAGTATTTATTAACTTACACTTACCATTTTGCATCCTGAATCCTCCTTATTTATAGCTTACTCCGATTCACTGGTTTGATTTATAAAACGAGCGTCCGAACTTTATTCGATTTTTCGGTTTTCTGTTCTTCTTGCAAGTCAATGCAAAATATCTTCTAAGTTTGAAGTTTTTGTTTCAAAAAATTATTCTTTTTAGTTTAAAACATTTTTCTTCGGTTGAAAGAAAATTTACTTTGTTTCTAAAGAAATATGCAATTGAACAAATTTCTTTTGAATCAAAGAATTTGTTTGAAATCAAAGTCCAAAGTTATTCAATTCAAAAAATTTATTCTTTCTTTCAAAAATTATTCTTTTCAATCAAAACTATAATTCATTGATTCAAAGAAAACAGGAGCTGGATTCAAAAAAATGAATGTTTTGAATCAAAGTCAGATTTAATTCGTTTTAAAATTCAAGTTTACTCTGCGTGAATACACGGAATCGTCCATCTTGAGACAGGCAATCGTAATCATAGGCATGGTAGGCGAACAATTCGCTGTCAAAAAGCGCTCCGTCTCCACCCCCCACCAATGAGAAACTTTTGGTACTTCTTGCCTACTGTTGCTCAATATGCAACCACCCGTAGCTGTATAGGCACGCTGGTTATTACTTTACAAAAGCGTTGCCAGTAATGATATTTCACAACGTCGCTAGTTGGCAAGGTTGCCGATCACCAGCGCGAAAACTTCGGATTTCAACTTCAATGACAATATCCGTTAAGCAATTCAAAACAATCTGTGGAAGAAAATTTACGTAATTTTCAATCATTCAAATTTTAACAAGTAAAAAACATAGTGGTGCTATTCTTATTTCGCTCACTGTAGTAGACCATACAGAGTTATTGCAGAGAACACTGACCTGAAAAGAAGAAAATATATTAATAGGCTTTAAAATGGGAATTGTATTGAACCAATTACACTCTAAGAAAATTTTACGGGTTGAGACCGTAAAAAGTACATACTTTGAAGAACGAACATTTTTACGTAGAAGTGAGTACCAGAAATTACATATTTTGTAAGTTCTTTCTGTTTTTGGAGGCCCTTACTGTGGAAACAACTTCAAAGTATGTAAAATTGGAGATCAGTCTTAGCGGCATCCTGCTCTGGTAAATATCAAAACATTCAATTTGTGTGTGTCGCGAAAACTTTACGAATTAACGGAAGAATTGCTTCGAATCATTTTGTTGCTCGAGCCTTACCTGTGAGAAACTAAGCCGCGGCGTTTGGTCTTCATCAGAATCTTTTTTTTTTTTTTTTAGATGGTTGATGTCTACCGCCAGCCAAATTTACTTCATCATCGAAACCGAAAGATTGGTATCGAAGTAACGGGAATCCGCAACCTGATGCAATTGATTCCGGTTAAAGCTATATAGGCTTCAAAATAAAGTACATCGCCAGTATATAAGGTAATATTTCCTCAATTGTTCTGAAAAATTACAACTAATTTCAATATCAATCTCCTTTAGAAAATCCACTTCATGTTCGGCAAGCATGTTTTACCCAATGGACACCGGTTCAAGTGAACGAACCAGAGATATCGATATGGTATCAAAATATGGCTTCCATGTCCTCCATCATTCCACAGTCATTCAACAGAAATCCTGAAGAAAAACGAATGAAAATAGCTGGATCTTTTGAACAAACTGGAGGGAAAAAGTGAAACATGAATCGCGAAATCCTGTTGATATTAAATATTATAACGTTCATTATTGATAGATAATAAACTTTCCTTTGAATGTATAATTAAACTAAGCATCCTCAATTTGAAAGAATTCCTTGTCTTAAATTTCTAATCAAATTTTTTTCTACTGTATGTGATTCTCCTGCTCTATGTGATTTTAACATACTTTTGAGTACTTTCTACATATTCGTCTGTACCAGCCTTGCTACATACTTTTTCGTAAAATAATTTTTACATACTAGTGGCTTCCTGCACTTACGGGTCGTTTTGACTTCTTTTTACATACTTTTGTGTACGATTTTCTAAGGGTGTAGGCTTCGACAAATGTATCGCACGGAGAAAAATATATAGATTTATCAGTTATTTTACGCGTCTACATGAACATAAATATAGTTGCACTGAACCAAATCTGGAAATAAAATCTACTAGGTCATTCCAATAATTTTTAAAGTTAATCGCTCATATACAAAGTAATGATTTATCCTGTACAAGTTATTGGAAAATTCAATAGATTCTGCAAGTGTATTTTATCGAAGAAAAACATACTAAAAAGTATAGGAAAATCTAATGAATACCATAAGCTTAATAATCTTAATCAAATGTATTAGAAAATCCATTAATTTTCAAATGTTTATATTTATATAGAATTTATATTTTGCATATCTGATAAATTTACTAACAATTCGCATCGACTCGACATCGACTGATTTGTAAGGTTTGGTTTGGTAAGAAAACCCGTAAAATGGCCAAAAAGGTACTGAAAACTGTACGCACCGAGGCCGAAAACATCGCTAGCGATGAAGGTAAGAGGAAAAACTGTTTTATATAGCGATAATTTTAATTTTTTCTACCCCCCCGTACAGCTCCCATTAGATGCGAAAAAAAACTCAACCATCCGGCCGGACAAACGCCGGAACTGTTCCAGCGCCGAACGAGGTGAAAACTGGGCAGAAACGAGCATGCATTCACATCATGAACAGCAGGAGCAATACTTGGCGGAAAAAACATCACTCGTCCAGTTCCTCAATCATGATTGCGAAAACATAACCATTCACAACATTCCGAAGGCTGGAGGAAGAGATCAACACCACAGAAGCAGCTACCAGGAGCCAGTTTTTTTCACCGACGGCGGAAGCGCACTAAGCCGTCGATGATCGTATCACCATCGCCACCACCAGCGGCAACAGCAGCACCACCAGCGACATCAGCAGCACCACCAAATCCAAAAGCAGATATCCGCCGGAAACGTTTCTCGCATCGCATCACCCCACCTGCTGTAAGTTATTGTCATTTTTTCTTCTCCCACGGTGTAAGTGTATAGGAGATATAAATAAAATATTATAATGCTTCAAGAACAGATGTTTTATTTTTCATAACAAATCCATTTAAAAATCGCAAGTAGAATTAAATACATTCATATCATTGTCTAGAATAATAATCATTTTTACCAAATTACGATTATATTACTTTCACTGGAAATTCCTATAAAATTTATCGGAACGCTAAACTATATGCGCAAAATTTTGCGCTCATCTATAAAAAGTATTGGATTTTCTAGTAGTGCAAAAATACTAAAATTCCCAATACTGTTTAAAGCCCGATTTTGTTCAGTGTGTTTGGTTCTGTGTGTGTGTGTGTGTGTGTGATCCATCCAACGACCCCCTGAGCTGGCAGGTATGTTATGCAAAAGAGTCAATGTTAATCTGTTTGATTAAAATTGTTCAGTTGCGGGTGCTGGTAGTGTTAGCTCTATTGAAATTCCAGAAACCCATTTCAGAATGACAGAGACCTAGCTGCACATTCCGAGGTTACTTTCCTTGCCAATAAGCCCCGCCCAATCATAGCCGCATGATCAAATGGATCATGTAATTATGATTAGACTTTCAATCTTTTAATGTTGAGATATTCAGGTACTTATTCCATATAATTGCATAATTATATAAAATAAGCACCCTAATACATCCAATAAAAGATCAACGTGTATTTAGTTTATGTTTTAATTCAATGATTATTTTAATTATCATATGTTATGGATGATGGTAAATATTCTAGCTGAAAAAATAGAAAATAATTATAAATAAATATTTGGATGCTGGTCGGCGAAGCTGGAAGATTAAAATGTCTCATTATGTACTTTTGAATATAATTAATTCGATTGTAGTATATTTAAAAATAAGAATAATTAAAGAGATATGAATTATATAATTCAAATATTTTTTTTTTTTTTTTTTTGTGGCGTTTAAATAGCTGTGGGAAGCTGACGCTGAAAATGAAATGTGGGTAGAGGGGTCAGGGAAATAAAAGTTTAGAGTAGGCAGCTTAGAATGAATTATATAATTCAAATATTAAAACAATATTTCTTTGAGCAAATATAAAAAAGTAAATATCGTGTACTAAAATGTGTATGCACTTGCATTTAAAAAAAAAAAAATAGGCTTTAAAAAAAAGCAGCGTTGTGTAATAAGCACCCTGATTTTTTTCTGAAATTTTTGACAGGAACATTCCCTGCAAAGAAGAGTTTTAAAACATGAAGTGTTCTGATATGGAAAATACCAATAATTACAATAAATGTTAATTCTTAAAATGAAATTATTTCAGCTGTGTAAATTACCTTCGGTTTTATCATTTATTTAATTACTCGTTTATTAATAATCAGAGAATTCAGAATACATACAATACTTTATGAAATTTCAAAAATTGATAATTTGGTCATATGATCATAATTCAAAAAAAGATCATTCGATCAAGTTGTCTAATGATCAAAGATATCATTACATAACAATTTAATGGCATGGAAAATGATAAAACAATAAAATAACAATCAGTACAGTAAGGACGGTTAAAACAACTTTGTAAAGAATGAATAGAGTACTTCCAAGATGCGATGTGATGGGCTGGAAGAAATATGTTATTTAGTTTTGATTAAATACATGATAATTTGTTCAGCAACTCTGTTTCCACTTAGTTGATTTGATAATGCATTTTGAACGTTGACCTGAAAAAATAACGAAACTGTGGCGTTGATGATAGAACTCTTCACTTTGAGAAGAAATACTGATAGAAGTTTCTTGGATAGCTGCTAGATTGTGTGATGGAATAATAAAACATGTCTATTCTAATACTACCATTATTCGATGGACTGAAATGATTTGTTACGTAAAGGTTTTAAATAAAATGATAAGATGAGGACACACTCAATAAATGAGAAGAACCGAGCAGAGCTGAAAGTGCAATAATTAAGTTGAATATTAGCATAACAAATGTGAATATAAAAGTTTATTTACATTGTATATTGTAACCATTGTACCCTATCAAGAATTTAAAAACTTTAACTTAGACTACTAGTGATTCATTAATTTATACCTGGAAGAAAAATTAGAATAATACAAATAAATATATCTCATACGATTATTAAATAAAATTTAAATTATAAAATACTGATTTGAAGATTCTTCTGCTTGACCTAGCAAACCATGAGCTGGTTTGGAATGGCTAGACATGATTAATCATGTTAATGAACGAGAGTTGTTTTTCTGGAATCTCAATATAATGGTTTTTAAATTAGACACTGGAATGTTGATGACCTGTTTTATGCTACGCTGAAAATCTAGAAATGAAATGTTAACGAAATGTATTCTAAAAGTGTCCCTAAAGTGTCAATTTAAACGAACAAAAAATTTGATGGTTCGACATTCAATCGTATACATATATCCAGAGCTACGCAAATCAAATAAGTAGAAGTTAAAAACTTGATTTCATTATTAAATTTTTAATAATTTTTGACATGATTCAATATTATTCATAGTTTTTCTGAATCCTGAAGGATATTTATTTTATTTGATTATTGTTTAAACTGTAACAAAAATATAGTAAATATTTTGACGTATGACAGAAATTAAGGACTACGTAAACGTAGTCTAAAGAAAGGAAAAAAAGTCATAAGTCGAAAAATTCTGAATAGTGCAACTGTTTTTTCAGTGTATGAAGAAAAAAGTTCCAAATTATAAAATTTGTTTAAGCCAAAACAAAGGAAAACCAAAAGGTGATAAAACACGGAGACAATGTGAAGCAATAGCAAATGTTCCATTGTATTTGGCTGGAATAAAATTATTCAAAATTTATGCAGTAATTTGTCTGATGATGATTTGTTAACTGCAATGTTCTGCGCCTTCTTTCAGCTGTCATATTGTTGATTGTTATTAAATAATGAATTTCAACGGACTTGACTTTAATAATTTAATTCGAGAATATTAAATAAGAGATAGATTGCATTTAATGGAAGACAACAAAGTTAAAAAATAAGTAAATAAATGATAACAATTCAATATGTATAAGTTCAAAGAAATAAAAAAAACCTGCATATTTATTCTTTTAATGACTATCCAACCAAAAGCTGAAAAACTGTTAACAATCAAATCTTAATCAAAACTCGGATCTGAAGTTTAATTTTAAATATCTAAAGTTTGAACTTAAATATTAATAATAAACTATCAGATAATCGAACATTGTTACAAAATAAACATGCCAAAACTGCCCATTAGGATGAGATAAAAATGATGGCTCATCGGAATCTTATCTTCTAAGAAACATTAGAATCAATTGAGCATTTCGGTAACACTTTCATTGACATAACTTCTTTGATTTCTCCAGAAACTGTCACGAAAATTCTTCAAATTAAAATGTGAAGCTCCTGAAACATTAAAAAAATATTTGGTAATAATGTTCCACTAATTGATATACCTACAAAAAACAAAATATTTATAACAGTATTTAGAAAAACCTACAGTTAAACTGGAGCTAAAATAAGAGTAAGTTTTAAAATGATCACTGAAGTGATCAGATAGAAAAACATTCCAAATTTGTTTGTTTTAAAATATGATGAACATGATTTGGATCTATTTTTGCAGAATAAAACCTGATTATACCGAACAAATAGCTTCATTGATGACATCAATGAAATGGTAAACATGAATGCATGTATGTTAAGGAAACAGTAATAATAAAAAGGGTTGATAAATTAATCTACAAGTCTTCTTTAGTTTTGGAAAATCCTGTCCTGTCCGCTCAAAAGTGACAGTGTTATTATTTAAAATATTTGTTTTCGTTTCTATAACAGAATCAGAAAATCGTTTTGTTTAGTATGATTGTTATGTTTCCCAAGTTACTGAATTTTATAATAGAGCTCAAAATCCTAGAATAACACAAAAATTATGATTGAGGTTTTTGAAGGCAAATAATTCATTTAAAAACTAAATTATTTAAAACTAAACTAGCTTGATTTCAGAGATTTTCCCATCAGCATCTTCAATTGTAGCCATGTTGTTGCATTTTAAAATACATGTTTTTTCTCACTAAGAGTTCTTATTACGATTCAGAAAATGACGATTTAATGATTGTGGGATTAAACTCGATTAAAACTTTGAAGACTGCGATTCAGTGTGTTCCCAACTCAAAAGATACTTAGCCTCGTTTCGTGTCCCACTCATTCGGAGGTTTTTTAAAATTTCCTGCTTTAAGCACTGTAGGTCCTGCTGTTGCTTGCTTTGTTTTGAATTTCGTTCTTTTTCCTGATTCTCATCTTCGTGACGGCTCAGTGCGACGTGGACGAACAGTAACGGCGTAACATTTCATTTTCTCCCCATTCCGTAACGCATGCTCGAGAAGTATTCGGAAACACAATTTGACCATCTCGAAAGAAAAAAAACATCATCTTGGCAACACGCTAGGTCATGGAACAAGGTACAGGTGGAAAATGGAATCAACCACATTTTCAAGAGCACAATTATCACTGAATTCAGCCACTTTGCTTTTAAAAAACTTGGAACTTCCAATTGCTTTTCATTCGAAGACCCCTTAACTACGATGGTAATTTATCACACAACTGTTAAACAAACTGAGCACATTGAAATTCACAATTTTCTTCGAGGCACAATCCAAAAGTACTTTTTACTTGCAGCGTTGCCAGAGTTCCCCTTGTTCAGTGTGTTTGGTTCTGACCCGAAAATACGTTCAAGCCAACAATCAAATGATACTTTGCCACGAAAGAATAAATGGCTGATTTAGCGATCGCATCGATGCTAAGAATCCAAACAGGAATTTTCATTCAATCATTCGTATGGCTGTTTCTACTGTAAATGTTGCTCCCCGTAAACGTAGGACATGGTAGATTCAAAATATTAATTAAATTAATTTAATCAGATAAAATTCATTGTTTTTGTGTTTTGTTTTTAATGAAACGCATTTTTATTTATTTTTTATTTAATTACATATACGATCAGTGGCATGATTTTTATACTAAACTCTGCACTGTTTGTTTTGTTTTCTGCTGGGGTAGCCGCCGTCATGGCCCTAAAAAAATGCTGTAAATTTTTTTTCGGTGGAAGTTGAACAGCCGGCACCCTGCAAGAAAATAAAAGCTGTTGTTGAAATATGATTGTGATAAAAAAAATTTCAAAAACTTAAGAATACTATGTTACTTACGTGATGATTCTTGTTTATCACTGTTTTTTTTTATCCGACCTTCCGTATTGGCCCTCGGGGGTCAAAGTAAACCCTCTCTATATGTATCTGAAAACATTAAAACATTGTAAAGAAAATCAACTGAAAAAAAATAAATCATATTTACCTTTCCGCTTCGTGTTCGTCGACTTCTTCCATGAGAAATAACTAAAATGTATCAGCAAGGGAATGTTGTTCACCACTGTAATAACTCTTAAAGGTAAGTTTTCGGATAACTACAGATTAACACAGGATTAGATTGTCTCCGGTTAGACGGCTAGAATACGAATGGTTTTATTCCGTTTGTTCTTTTAAGATCTTCGTGTTTCGAATCTCGTAAACACGAAAGCTTCAAGTTCGAAGATTCATTTTATACATTGCAGAACGCAAGTATCAATATATGACAATCCTCCATTTTTTGGAACAGCTGGTAATATTCTTTTAAAATAATCGATAGAAAACTTAGTAACATTTCTTTAGATATTCTATATCATCATTCGAATACAGCACTGGCAATACGTGCGACTTGCTGAGTTATTCCTTGAGAATATCTGCCCGGCTTCTCTTAGACCGCGTCATGATTGGACTACGCAATACTACGGAGCGGATCTTTGGAGGTGGTGCCAACGGTTCCTGACTATCTGGAAACCCCAGGAACTCGTCCTCAGAGGAACTTCGTCGCCGTTTGCCCTGCCGTTCATTTTCTCGTGGAATCCCGGTTCGTACCATCACATTCCAACGTCTTCGAGGTTCGTGTACCATTTTCAGTTGATGACGATGTGCTGTGAAAACGTTTGTTCCAATTGAAATCTGAAAGATATTAGAAGAATATCTTTTTACAAAAATTGCACTCAACCACTTGGGAATGTCATTTCGATTAGGATTTTTGTATAAAAGCTTATCCCCTGTCACAAGCTTGTCAAATTCATCGGGAGGTACGCATAAATCTTGATCTGTTGGTTTATCTTTAGCAGGAGATTTTTTTAAATTTTTGTTGTAAGTTTTGTTTGGATTAAGAAGATCTATGAGCATTTTTGGTTTATAGTTTAAAACTTTTTCTGCTGGGAACTCACCATCCCCATTTAGACAGCTGTTCCTATAATTGATTAAAAATAAAGAAATTTTTCCTTCTAAATCAATGGCTTTTAAATCTTTGTCAATAAGAAATTTCTTGAGCACATCCTTCACAACCCTCACCATTCTTTCCGCTTGTCCATTACTAGCTGGGTTGTAGGGAGGACTTTTTAATACTTTAATGCCATGTTTTTCCAGAAATCCCACAAACTCCCTTGAGTTGAAAGGAGGCCCGCCATCAGTGACTACCACATCTGGCAACCCAAAACGAGCAAAAACTGAGCTAAATTTTTTGTTCACATGTTGTGCCGTAGTTCCATGCTTCATCCATTCAATTTCAAGCCATTTAGAGTAACTATCCACTATTAATAAGAATGTTTTCTTCTCAAAATAGAAAAAATCTGCATGAAGCCTACTAAAAGGACGTGAAGTTGGAATCCAATTTAAAGTTTCAGGAGATTTAACATACGTTGTCATAGATGAACAAATATCACAGGACTTGACAAAATCTTCGATATCAGGATTCATTCCCGGCCAATAAACTGATCGTCTAGCCAATGATTTCATTTTGACAATACCGCTATGATTAGCATGCAGCAATTTAAGTATAGCCAGTTTTAAGGTGTTTGGAACCACTACCCTGTTTTCTAAAAGCAAAACCTCGTCTACAACTTCCAGTTTTTCCTTTTGTGCAAAAAAGTTCTTAAATTTCATAGGTATTGTTTTTGGCCACCCTGTAGCAAAAAATTTAATTATTTCTGTAAGATCTTTGTCAGAATTAGTTTCTTTTGAAATTACGGCAAAGTCTAAAGGGAATTCATTTGTGAAATTTAAAATGTTTATGTTTCCTTGATCTAAGCTGCTAGGAACTTTCTGTTCCAAAGGAAAGCGGCTGCAAAAATCTGCGTTCCCCATCTTTGAAGCTGGACGATACTCAATTTCAAAATTATATATGGAAAGTTCCATAATATAACGCTGTAATCTTGTGACGTAAATTGAAATCTTTCCTTCTTTTCCAAAAATTCCTATTAACGGCTTATGATCGGTGAAAACTTTAAATTTTTGACCGAAAAGAAACTTGTGAAACTTTTTAATTACACAAACAAGAGCCAATGCCTCTAGATGTAGAATAGGGTACTTTTTCTGCGCAGCATTTAATGAAAAAGGCGTGAAGCAAATCGGTTTCTCTACTCCATTTATACTGTGAGCCAAAACGCCTCCTAAGCCATAGGAAGATGCATCAGTTACAACCACTAACGGTTTTTTTTTGGGTCATAGAATTCAAGAATATTTGCTTGCAGTAAACTGTCTTTGCTTTGATTAAAGGCCACATCACAATCAGTTGTCCAGACGAAACGTTCGTTTTTCTTGAGCAAATCATACAGTTTTCTTAATTTAGACGATAAATTTGGGACAAACTTGTTATAAAAACTAATAAGTCCTAAGTAAGCTTTTAACTCTGTTACATTTTGTGGAGCTTTAGCATTTTTGATTGTAGATAATTTCTCAGGTGAAGGAAGTAAACCTTCACTAGTAATAACGTGTCCCAAATATTGAAGAGAATTTACAAAAAACTTACATTTTTTATAGTTAATACAAATATTTGCTTTCATAAGTCTTTCGAGCACAAGCTCTAGATTATTCAAACAATCGTTAAATTTTTTTCCTGCGATTAGCAAATCGTCTAAATAGCAGCACACGTTGTCTAAACCTTTCAAAATTTGGTCCATTACGCATTGAAAATCACTAGCACTAGAAGACAATCCTTGAGGCAGTCTATTGTACGTGAAAAGCCCCATTTCCGTATTAATAACAACATATTTCCTAGAACGCTCAGTAAGTTTAAGTTGTGTGTATGCACCAGTCAAATCTAAGGAGCAAAACACCTTGCAACCTGCTAAAGAAGCAAAAATATCTTGCGCCAGTGGCAAAGGATAAGTGTTAGGTATAACAATTTTGTTTAAGGAAACCTTGCAGTCAATTACCATACGTATTTCATCATTTTTCTTGAGTATCGCAATGACCGGTGACGCCCACTCACTAGATTTAATCGGTGTTATTATGCCTTTCTGTTCTAAACCTTGTAGATGAACCGAAAACTTCTCTTTCAATTTGTACGGTACCTGATAGGCTTTTTTGAAGATTGGTTGGTCTATTTTGAAGGTTAAATCCACCTCAAATCCTGAAATTGGTTCTGATAAATCTTTGTTGAAAACCTTATAATATTTTTCTTTTATTTTACCTAAAACATCCACTGTTTGTTGCGAATCCAAGTTGTTGATATTCAAATGCTTCATAAAATTGTTCTTTCATTCAGGATAAAACGTTTCCATCCAGTCTCTTCCCAAAAGAGGAACGAAATTCTTCTTGCTTTTCAAAACAACCAACTCTTTCCTTTTTATCAGATTATTGAGACTAACCAACACTTTGATTTGACCTACAATCTCAAGTTTGGCTCCATCCACAACAATCAATTTTTTTGTTACATTTTTCTATAGCAAGAGAAGGAAACATTGTTTTGTAAAGGGTTTCGCTTATAACCGAAACCGCCGATCCTGTGCTGGGTTGCCAGGTGCCCAGATTTGTCTGTAAAACCAAGACTTTTAACCCTTCGTCCAGATATTGGTCAGACACAGATTTTGCCCAGATTTTTCCTGAGAGTGCCCAGATTTTACAGACTTTCAAAATTGAGTGATGAAATCAATATTCATGTATCGGATTTGATCTGTAAGTGCCATATTAGACTGAAATTTCGCTTGTATTGATTGATATTTGACCAATCATTTATTAAACACATTTTTTTTTTTAAATAAGATCGGTATGGTACGTGGTAGGAAACAGTTACAGTTACAGATAGTTTCTTAAACAGTTTTCAACTCGAAATTAAACAGAATTCTCTCCCCCCCCCCCCCCCCCCGCTCTCTCCTCGCTCACATGCATTGTTAAAAAAAAAATTCGGTATCAAATTTATGATCTTTCTTGTGCACAGACATACACAGACTTTTTTTTCAAATTGCCCAGACTTTTTATCCTCAACACCTGGCATCCCTGCTGGGTTGCCAGGTGCCCAGATTTGTCTGTAAAACCAAGACTTTTGACCCTTCGTCCAGATATTGGCCAGACACAGATTTTGCCCAGATTTTTGCTCAGAGTGCCCAGATTTTACAGACTTTCTTAATTGAGTGATGAAATGAATATACATGTATCGGATTTGATCCGTAAGTGCCATATTAGACTTTATTTCTCGCTTGTATTCATGTATAATTGACCAATCATTCATTCAATTTTTTTTTTAAATAAGATCGGCATGGTACGTGGTAGGAAACAGTGTTAGTTATATAGTTCTTAACTCATATAACCCGAATACAACACCCCCCCCTCCTCCCCCCCTCCCGCTCACACGCATTGTCAAAATTCTGGTTCAGTACAAAATTTGTGATTTTCCTTGTGCACAGACACACACAGACTTTTTTTCAAAATTGCCCAGATTTTTTATCCTCAACACCTGGCATCCCTGCCTGCCACACCGACGATGGAGCCGTTCGGATGAGAAAATTTGTTCATGTTTTCCCGCGATTTTTTTTCTTTTTTCTTTTGTTTTTGATTTGTTGACCCACTACACGATTATTTAAATAAACCGCTTTATGATTTCGAATTAAACCAAATTTTATATGTAAATAATAAAAAATGAGTGTGTAAAAATTACAAAATTTTATTGTTATTTTCGATCGATTTTTTAATGAAACCTACACAAAAATATGCATCGATATTGTAAAATAAAATAACAAAACGTTTTGTTGAAACCAACCCCCTTTCTTTTTCTGCGTGTTGTTTTTAAGTGAAAAATTATTTGTATTTAAAGAGTGAATTTGGGTTCAGTGTATAGACACATCCACATAGCATGCCTCAGACACACTATTAGAGCAAACGCACCAATACGGGAGTAAACGCGGCCCGGATTTGCTCATTTCAGCAGACCGGTTTTAGGATACACACTCTTTCGCGCACCGGGCGGCACCATTTATCATTTTTAAATTTAGCATAGCACTGAGAAAACTTTTGGCAGAAAATCTTAAACTCATACGAACCGAGTAAATTTTCGGCGTCGTGAGTTGTTTTGTTTAAATTTCGATTAATGGTGGATCTTAAAAGGACCTGCGGGTTGTTGGCGGTTCTTCGACGGGTGTGCTGCTATCTGTATAAAGTGACATCAAAGTCGACATCCTAGTTAAACATACCGTACAGCAGCAGCAGAGCGAAGCAGCTTCGAGCGACCAGCAATCGGATCCGGTGGCGGGTGCAGCAAGAACTACCGGGCAGCAGCTGCCGGGATTATCCAAAAGTCAGCGGAACCCGCGCGAAATATGCCTCCACTATTAAGCAGGAGGTTTTCCGCCGCTGGTCCCAGGACTTCGGCATCGAAACCTTTCGCCTTGTGTAGCGAGATGGAGGAACATGTTGTCATTGACCCGTTCAAACCAATCTATGCTGAAGATACTGCTGATGGAAACACCCGGCCAGCGTTTCAGCGACTTAAATAAATAAACTTCTACTTCAAACTACAATAATTCGATTCCATACATTCTCCTAGTCGTGTTTGCAGCCAGCCGATTCATTAAAAGGCCATCCGATCGATACAGATTAAAAGAAATAAATTGGTTTTATAATTATCATTATTTATTTTAAAGCATCACGTACTCGTTGAAATGGACAAAATTTAGCCATTGAGGCAACAGAATTCAACATCCTCCATTCGTATTTTGCTAGATCGGATGGATAAAGCTCGAGGCTGGCTCCCATGAATGCATGAGACCGCTGCCAGCTTAGTCGGTGGAATTCTTTTTCCGATAGCAGTATGTTTGGTCACCGAACGTTTCCTGGAAAACAAAAGTGTCGTCATTTTCAGTTGAAAATACACAAGAAGCATCCTCACTCAACTCTTTTTTTTTGCCCGGTGTGACTGACTCCGGTTCCTAAGCTTGTGTTGAAGTTGGTGACTGTTTCGTGTCATTAGCCTTAGCCGGAAGAAAGCCATTAGATATCCGCTCTAGCAGTTTGACCAGCAAGCCCTGCGAAATACTCCACGGTTTTTTTATGAGCGTGGGGAGAGTTTTCAACATTGGGTCATCCATATGTTCTTCGGAGGGGTTTTTTGCAGCACTTGTCACCGGGAACTCTTGGTGCACCGGAGCACTGTGTGAGCTGGCGGCACCTTAAACAATGCAGTGCTTGGTGGTTGTGCTGTTGAGGTGATTAGGAATTTTTCACTTTTTTTCTCGACGATGAGCTGCTGCTGCTGCTGTCGTCATTCTCGACTGAGGCACCGCTCGGAAGCGGGGGAGGCTTGGACGGGTCCAGCTCGATCGGTAGCGCAGCGTTGTTTCCTTAAAGGTGCGTCTAATGCGGTCTGGTGACGATTAAAAATTAAAATCGATCCGTGGCAAACTGAATTCTAAACTGAATGTCAACAAACTTTACACTCTGAACGTAATTTGTTAACTCAGCATTAAACGGTAGATTTTTTTCAGTGCATGTTTGCTCTCGCCCCTTTCTAGTGAGCAAATTTGGTGATTTTGTCGGTCCCGACCAGGATAGCTAGATTCTTTAGGTATGCTACTCCGTTGCTTGCATATGTATTAGTAGGCCAACCAAAAAATAGTTATAGAAATTCCACAAAAATGTATGGAATTTTTTTAAACTATTGGTTTTCTAGAAAAACTACTAATTTAAAAATTCTGCAAAAAATATAAAAATGTTAACCAATGTATTTACAATTCATTAAGCGCTTATGCGGATGAAAAACATAATATTTACGTGGATTTTTTAATGAGTTAAAAAAAAATGCATTTTGCTAAATTCCTGATAACTGATTGTTTTTAAATTTTGTTGGACCTAAAATAAAGTAGCATTCATTACAAGTTGCAACAAGTCATTTTTTAGCATATTTTTACAACTATACACGGAGAACAAAGTATAGTGTTTTCAACAATAATCCACTTGCTTTCAATCGTA
>NC_073691.1:110320781-110345781 GCF_029784155.1 Uranotaenia lowii | reverse complement strand
TCAGATTCAGAATTCAGATTCAGAATTCAGATTCAGAATTCAGATTCAGAATTCAGATTCAGAATTCAGATTCAGAATTCAGATTCAGAATTCAGATTCAGAATTCAGATTCAGAATTCAGATTCAGAATTCAGATTCAGAATTCAGATTCAGAATTCAGATTCAGAATTCAGATTCAGAATTCAGATTCAGAATTCAGATTCAGAATTCAGATTCAGAATTCAGATTCAGAATTCAGATTCAGAATTCAGATTCAGAATTCAGATTCAGAATTCAGATTCAGAATTCAGATTCAGAATTCAGATTCAGAATTCAGATTCAGAATTCAGATTCAGAATTCAGATTCAGAATTCAGATTCAGAATTCAGATTCAGAATTCAGATTCAGAATTCAGATTCAGAATTCAGATTCAGAATTCAGATTCAGAATTCAGATTCAGAATTCAGATTCAGAATTCAGATTCAGAATTCAGATTCAGAATTCAGATTCAGAATTCAGATTCAGAATTCAGATTCAGAATTCAGATTCAGAATTCAGATTCAGAATTCAGATTCAGAATTCAGATTCAGAATTCAGATTCAGAATTCAGATTCAGAATTCAGATTCAGAATTCAGATTCAGAATTCAGATTCAGAATTCAGATTCAGAATTCAGATTCAGAATTCAGAATTCAGATTCAGAATTCAGATTCAGAATTCAGATTCAGAATTCAGATTCAGAATTCAGATTCAGAATTCAGATTCAGAAGTCAGATTCAGAATTCAGATTCAGAATTCAGATTCAGAATTCAGATTCAGAATTCAGATTCAGAATTCAGATTCAGAATTCAGATTCAGAATTCAGATTCAGAATTCAGATTCAGAATTCAGATTCAGAATTCAGATTCAGAATTCAGATTCAGAATTCAGATTCAGAATTCAGATTCAGAATTCAGATTCAGAATTCAGATTCAGAATTCAGATTCAGAATTCAGATTCAGAATTCAGATTCAGAATTCAGATTCAGAATTCAGATTCAGAATTCAGATTCAGAATTCAGATTCAGAATTCAGATTCAGAATTCAGATTCAGAATTCAGATTCAGAATTCAGATTCAGAATTCAGATTCAGAATTCAGATTCAGAATTCAGATTCAGAATTCAGATTCAGAATTCAGATTCAGAATTCAGATTCAGAATTCAGATTCAGAATTCAGATTCAGAATTCAGATTCAGAATTCAGATTCAGAATTCAGATTCAGAATTCAGATTCAGAATTCAGAATTCAGATTTCAGATTCAAAATTCAGCTTCAGAATTCAGAAATCGGATTAAGAAAACGAATTATAAGTTTACGTTTTGAAATCAGATTTTAAAACTTCTACATATGTATTTTGCAATTGGTGTTTTTTTCAATGTTTGCTTTCTCTACATTTGTAAATTTGAACATTCAATTTCGTGATACAGATTTGTCATAAAAGATGGAAATTTGTTGATTTTCTGAGTATTCATTACAAAAAAAAATCTTATATGGAGTCATCAATTTAAGGAGTTAGTTCCGATGTAATGAAAACATTTTCCTGTTATTGCCAAATTAAGGCAATTCTTCAAGGAGCGGAAAAAATCATCATGGAAGATGTATAGATGTAGGTTCGATGTTCACATTTTCCAACCTTTGCGTTATTTGCTTCTTCTCGAGCTTCTTCTTCTACTTTCTCCCGCCGCGCCGATGCACAAAATGCTCCCATGAGCTAGGGATGTTTATGGAAGAGTTCCATCTTGTGCCACCAACCCTCACTACCCGACAACGACCTTAATACCACACGGCCGGGCAATTCTAGCAAAAAAATTGGGAAAAATACAATCCAACCAAATTGCTGCACAAGAAAGAAAGAGAAAGAGGAAACACGCCGGAGAACATACAACAAACAGGGTTCATTATCTCGAAATTTGGGGAGTAGGTATAGAAGCAGCAAAAATGCAGTTTTGTGTAGTGCAATTTTGGTGGTGTTGGGCTGAGCCAAGTTGCCAGCTGGTAAAGTTGATGGGGTGCACTGGTTGGCCGGCTGGCGGTGGGTCGGTGGAGCAGCACGAGGTAAGGCTAAGCGCGGCGATCGGTGTGGTGTGAATCGACCATGGCCCGGATGGAGCGAGGGTGGGGAGAGGGGAGGGTTTTATGGGTGGGGGACTCTGCAACGCGGCGGGATTGATGCCTCCGATTCGGGAATATGGTTAGACACGGCGAGGGTTTTCGGGGGAATAGGAACGTGAGAGGGAAAACCAGTCAAATATCACCACACTGCCGAACATCACACAAAATAAGCTATTCTACAGCAAACCGCTTCACCCTTCTTCCTCTTTTCCCCATTTCCACCTCCTGGTGTACCAGTTTTTTAAGAGCCTCTGTCTTCAGCTTCCTGCCGATGTGTTTGAGCTATTTTTCTTTCCATCGTTTCTTGCTTGCCCGATCAAATCATTATTTTTCGCAAACTTGAGTGGTCTGCGCTGCGCTGCTTTGCGTTGCGCTGCACTACACTACATTGCACTGCCCTGCGCTAGTCACCCTCTTGTTTGTCCTGTCCTGTGTTCTGCATACTTTTTGTGAGCCGAAAAAACGCACGTTATTTGGTTATGCATGGCCGTCTCGATAGGGAGTACAATACCGCTCGCTGATTGTTTTTATTTTATCTCAATAATAGATACAGTAAACAGGAGGAACTTTGATAGATATTTTCATTTATATTTAAATATTTTGAAAAGAGACTTTTTTTTTCATATTTCTAATATCTATCTTTTTCATATTTATCTTCATTTGATACAGATTTTCATTTTTCTTCATCAACAACTATTCTAAAATTTTATTTTCTAACTTGACGTCTTTAAATCTCAATCGCGTTGATAGAGTTATAGATAATATCTCAAACCTAATTTCGACAACAAATTATACATAATATGTCAAAACTTATTCCGACGAGAATTTTTTTGAGGCTCGATTGACATATCAAACTAACAAACTCAAATAAAATTCTCAAAAAAACACTATTTTTTCTCTAAACTCTAAAGTCTGCATGTAAATTCCAAATTTGAGCTCAAAATATGAATTCTGTATCAAAATTCTGGAAACTGAATTCTTTGCGTGGTTACTCTTATTCGGCTTTCAGTTTCGGGATTTTATTAGAAACAGATTTTCACAGTACCTATTCTATACATTCTCCTTGTAGTTTTAAACAGGAACCGACAACAGTTAACGGTACTATGAATCAAATCGGAAAAAAAAACTTCTTTCAGAAAGAATCATTTAAATTCAATCGGTGTAAACCTAACTTCAGATATTTAAATTTATTTTATCTTCAAAATAACCATTTTTATATGTGAAAAAGTTGAAAAATGGCCGCCGTTAGCAGTACAGCTTAAGTGTTAGGGAAACAAAGAGATCAAATGAATCAGTGTTAAACAGAATTTTCTCATTGGAAATGCCTTTACGTGAAAGATAAAATCATTCTGAACATGACTGCTAAAAAGTTTCAGAGAAAAATGGTTTTTTAAATCAGCGCAATGATTCTACCAATGCGCAGAATTTGACACCATTTGTTAACTTATGTTCCTAATGCGCAGAATGAAAAGCACCGAAGAGAAAGTTAAAGCTGCAAGGAATTGAATTCAGCGAGTTAGGAGACTTTTAATTACAGTTTTCTAACAAGTTTTATGAAGATTGGGTATCCATAAAGTTGATAGGAGTTTCTTAGAAATCCCTTCCAATCTATATGTTTTGTTGACAAAAAAAGAAAAAGAAAATCTTGATTTGCGTGCTCTATCATGTTCGCGTGTTAATCGTTCATTCCCAACTGTACAAGCTGTGGCGGCCGATTCACGATCCTGACTCGTCGCGTTTCCAGTATTTATTTTTCCAAAATAATATTTTTTTTCTCGGTTCTTTGTGTAAATGTAGTGTTGTATCAACTTGATGTGGTATAACGCGAATTAAGCAATAGTTTTATATTAAATAAAATATTTTAAAAATCCCCTCTAACAGGAATCGAACTCGAGTCCACTGATAACCTCTCCGACACCTTACCAATAGGCCAAATCAACAGATGAAACATGTCAAGCTGTAGCTGTATTACTCAGTTGACTTCATCGAGTTGAATTCGCTGCTAGAATATATGGCAGAAAACGCTCATCTTGCCATGATTAATAGTGCTTTGTTCGCCCTAGGTCAACAAATTTAAGTAAAACGCATTTTAAAATGGTTTGAAGTAAAAATTAAAAAATTTATGTTGGTGAACATTGAGAAACAATGTGAAAATCATGTTGCAGTGCGTACATTTCAGATCAAGATGATTTAAAGGTCATAAAAGCTTATTAGGTGGTGCTCAAAAATTATAATATTTTCGTCACTTGAGAATCTATTTGGTTATTATTTAATATTTCTGTAAAGATGAAAAGGATATTTATTTTTCAGTGAAAAATTAATACGAAACAAATCCTCATGAAAATTTATTTACGAAAATACGTACTTGCCCTGGGTGCTCTTATGCTATGCTGTTATGCTCTTATCTCCCCTACTTGTACTTATATTCCAACATTTCGGACTGCCTAACATTAATTTAAAATCTCTTTTTTGCATAGTAAAGGTGAATTAAGTTGCTATCGATCATCAAAACTTCATTTTTGCATATGATCTGCAATATTGTTGATAGTAGTAATGCGACCCAATACTAATCCTAATATAGGAAAAATTAAACATGACAAATCTCATTCGCTCCAAGCTTAAATTGATCATTAAGTTACCAAAAGGTCGCATGCCAAATTTCAGTAAGATTTGACCATGGGAAGAGGTTCCTTGAATCTCAAGTGTGAATGGGATTGTAAAGTATTTTGCTCTAAAAAAGCAAAAAATACTGGTTTTTCAATTTTTTTTTCTTCATTTACTGATTGCGTTTCACAAATATTTTCCTTTATTATGCACTTTAAATATGCCAAAAAAAGAGATGCAAAATTGAGTTCGAGGTATTGGAATTTTGTGTATAAGTACCTACTTTTTTTATTTTTCCAAAATTTTATATTTGAAGCATAACTCAAAAATTGTTCTACTGAGAATTTTTTTTAATTTCACTTTTAGATTCAGCGCCCGATTTTACATTATACAGTTGGATCAATCGATAAAGTTCACGATTTTTTTTTTTTAAATTTTGTGAACTACTTTTTTTTAACAATTCTTTATTTGAAACGGCTCATACCTTTAGGCTTTAAGGAGTCAAAATCGATTTTAGTTGTTTACTATTGTTTTCTTAACTTAATACTTTGTGAGAGTAGTTTGTGAACTACTGTTATGGGGGAACTGTATGTACTTCAAACAAAATTGGCTGGGAGTTGTCTTCTCGCTTCTTCGATCAAAAGCGCAAGACGGAGACCTAAAGTTTTCTACAACTTCAAACGTTACAAATACAAAATCTGTCCTGACTTCCAACGGTTGGGCAATCCCTATCGTTACTTTCTTTTTTTTTTTATTTCGGGTGGATAGATAGAACATTCCGGTATTAGGTCTTTGCGCTGCTCGCAGATACAAAAAATTGTATTTGGATCGGGAGTTAAATAACCACAGCAGCTTAAACTGCCGGTGTTGCGGTGTGAGTGCACGCTGCGCAGCGCCGAAAATTGCACCAGCCAATACTAACGAAAAAATTGGCCCGAAGTGCACACACCAAGAGCGCAGGGCCATAAACAAACTTTATACCGAAGCACATCATCAACCGAAGAACAGGAACAAAAAATTGGGGATCGGAAAAAGAATACACAAACGCATTTCGATGCACATATCTTTCAGAAAAAATGAACGCAGCAAAAAAAAGCAAAAATTCGCTGGCCGCAACTACTCCTTAGGAAAGATTTTCGGCAAACAACAAGAAAGAACTGCCCTGGGATGCGATGCATGATGCGCTCGCTTGCCCGACAGAGAGGTCAATGGCCGGAAAGTGGAATTAAAAAACAGACAGAAGTGCAACGCAAAATCCATCTTTTTAGAACTAGGCACAGTTTAGTGGTAGCAAAAGTTTTGATTTTTCGGAAGGGAACGATCGCGCACGATCGCGAAATTTTGAAGCAAACGGACTTCATGATAACCAGTTGCGAAATAATGATATCTTCCACTTATTTCGGAGGAAAGTGTGGTACTTTACAATTTTATTTTTCTATTTGAAAAACTCACTGAAGATACTGCTGAAACGTTTTTAGAATCAATATCCGTAACAAGATTCAGAATATTGCTTATCTGAGCCTAAGCTATTCAGCAAGTTGCAACGTTATTTAACGGTAGAAATATTTCTCTTTTCGGACAGGTAACACATTGCGGATCGAATACGAGATATGTATCTCCTTTTTTCGCTTGACGCAAGTGTGCTTCACTGAAGACATAACTCAAATGTTGTTCACTTCATAACGAAACTTTATTCTACATAATTGTGTACCACACTTCAGATAACTCAAAGATACTTAGTTTGTTAAATTTGGTCCAGTCGTTTCTGAGATAGAGAATGACATATTTTGATGTTTTTGGGCTTAGATTTCTTCGCGGTCCTTAATGTGTTAATATATTTCAAATGACTAGTCATATTTGAGAAAGGCCATTTTTTTCTTAATTAAGCAAGCACTTTTAACAAATAGTGGAATTTTCAAAGTTTCTTTTGAAAAATGACAGTTTGTACCATAGAGAAGAATTATTTCCAAGCTCTGGATAATTTTTTTGTAGATTTGTTTGTTTTTCGAAACATTTAACCCTCATTTGGTCGATATTCGACCAAACCAAACTGAATACCATAAACTTGATTTCAAGATAATTAAGTTAATTGTTCACAATCCTACCAATCATTACTATGTATTATATTAGATATGTAGGTACCATGAAACGGGGTAACATTGATCACCGGGGTAACTTTGATCAACATTAAATTTTTCCAGACATTCATCAATAACTAAGTCTAAAGTTAAAATATCTTAAAACTTTTGTCTACGTTTCAAAACCAACAAGTTGAGTTTCAAATTGAATTTTTTTTTTGTTTTTCTAAATTTCAAATTTAAGTTAAAATGTTATTTGGAAATCTTGAAATATCCATTTTTCGAAGGCTCGAAAATAAACACCCTTCCTGATGAGTTTAGAAGCAATCAGGTTGATTTATGTGGGAGTTCAACTTTTTGCTTTAGTAAATATATAATTTTGGTGAAGTTTTGGTTTAAGTTTAAGGTAAATTTTTGATATTAAAAAAGAGACATTTTCCAAGCGTAAGCCAGTCTAAGACAAATGGCTAGAAACCCTATCAAATGGTAAAGTTTGAAGGGAAAAAATAAAAAGGGAATAGTGCGAGGGCCAAAAGAATTGAATGAAGGCAAAATTTCATTTGTTTTTGTAGTTAAAATTGTATTAGTACCTAATGTAAACAAAAAAATTAGCCCCTTAATTTTTACAGCATCATTGTTCATCTTTCGATTTAAATTGTTATTCGGCCTTAACACATTAAAGACTGCGATGTTGTTGTTTTTTTTGGATCTTAAAAAAAATCTAAATAAAAAACACAGAAATTCAGAACGTTTGTATCAAGATATGATCAAGAAAACTCGTTTAAACCATCAGAAAAGAGAGTGATCAATATTACCCCAAAGCGTAAAATTCTAAACAGAGACGAAATCGATTTCTAGATCAAATTAAAAGTAGTCTGATAAATTTCTGCAATCATGTTTTACGCTCACAGGAGTCCAATACTGGTTTTAAAAATATAAAACATGTAACTTTCCTGTAACAGAAAAAAAACAATTGAAGAGTCTAAAAAAAAGTGATCAATCTTACCCCGGATAACGGTATCTATCTTATTTGGCCATTTTACCGTCATAAGACTCTAATTATTATTGTACATTTACTTGAAAATTGGATTTGAATAACGATATGTTTGCCCTCAGTTCCTTGTGGTCGAACCAAATTGTTCGAAAAACTGCCCAAAAGTAATATTTCACTGGGCAATTTGTACTAAATATAGGAGTCAACCAAAAGGCGCTTTTTAAGGGGGGAGTAGGGTCTAACGGGTAAAAAAAACACCATTTTCACGAATTTTTTTAGAGCTATCGTTCAAACAAATGTAATAAAATTTTTGCATTATACAAAGCATTGTTAAAAGAACATTTAGTAATTTTTTCGTTGAAAAATATTGAAAAATGAGCCGGTGACGGAGCACTTTCGAGGATGCCTTTTAGAAAACAGGATTTGCGGTGGACACTGTATCTCAGCACAGAATCATCTGAAGTCAAAAAATCAGAGCAAAATATTTTTAATAGATGTTTTTCTGGACCCCAAAGATTTTATTTAACTTAAAAAAAATTTTATTAAATTTTTGTGGCTGTTTGAAGTAAAAACTACGATTTTCACGAAAAAATCCGCCATTTTTTATCTGTAAAATCTCCCCAAAGTAAAAAAAAGAAAAGAAAATCGTTGGGGTTTGGTATTTTATACGAAGAAAATATGTTCCAAATTTGAAAAGAATCGGTGAAGTAGTTTTCAAATGATGATGTCCACGGACTTTAAAAATGTGCTTTCGAGGAAAACGCGTATGAAGTTTCTGCTCTTGCTTTCTTGCAGTATTAGATAAGAGGAGATAAAGGCCTATAATTTCTACAGTTTTGCTTCGATTGACTTGAAAATTTGACACAACATTCTTGAAATGTTTTACAATAAGAAAATAAAAAAAATCGATTTTTTGAAAGTGTTAGACCCTACTCCCCCCTTAAACAGCATAAAACGAGTTAGATTGATGCTTAACAAATTGCTTTCTTCAAAAATTCCTACATTTTTAATGTAAAATTATTTAGATTCTAACTTACCAGTTGTTTAATGAACAATAATACCGTAATCCTTACTTACTTACTTAATGATCCCGCGCCGATCCCCGGTGCATAGGGCCGTGGTAAAAGACCTCCACTGTTGACCACCGTAATCCGGG
Organism: Uranotaenia lowii; assembly: GCF_029784155.1. NCBI lineage: Eukaryota > Metazoa > Arthropoda > Insecta > Diptera > Culicidae > Uranotaenia > Uranotaenia lowii. Next base: position 110,336,821 of record NC_073691.1, on the reverse strand, counting down.
GTAATATTTATCACTTTTTTCAATATGTTTCGGAATGTGGCATGTTTCATATTTTTAAAACCAATACTTGACCCCTATGAACGTAAAACATGGATGCAAAAATTTATTGGACTACTTTAAATTCGATTTTAAAATCGATTTCGTCGCTGTTCAGGAATTGATGCTTTGGGGTTACATTGATCAGTCTCCAGTTTGACGGTTTAAACGAGTTTGCTTGATCATAAAGGATACTATAGTGTTGTAAACGGAGCTAACGCACAGGTCGCCTACTCTCGCTGGTTGTCCAGCACCGAATATCCCATCGTGCTTTGCTACACTCTTTGCAAAGCAAGCATGTACAAACACATACACACGCATCAATAATTAGACTAGGGGCAATGGAGTATAAAATGCTTCGTAAACTTTTTAGTACGATACAACAGATACAAAACACCTGCATAATTGTTTACAAATTCTTTTTTATCAATTTTACCTTGCTTTTTTACGTTATCTTTTAAAAACATTTATAATCGAAAAAAAAAACAATGATGATGCATACATCTAGGGGCAAAAATTATAATAATTGCTAAATATTTTTAGCATCAAAATACAAATGAAATTTGACCATAACACATTCTCCTAGGCCCTCCCACTGTTTTCATTTTCATTTTTTCTTCAAAATCAATCATTTGATAAGATTCCTATCCATTTGTCCAATAAAGGCATTTCTCTTGGAAAATGTCCTTACATTTTAAATATCAAAAAATTATCATTAAATGGCTATAAAAATAGCACTTTAACTATACATAGACAAAGAATAAAAGTTTTCCTTTCACATTCAATCACCCATTTGCTTCTAAATATTTGTTGGTATCATCAAAAGTGCTGTTTGTTTGCGAGCCTTGGAAAAAATAAATATTTTAGGATTTTGAAAATTCATTTTTAATAACAGAAAACAATTTCAAGTACAAACCAAATTTTGTCTATTTGATACTCAACTAATATGCTTTCAAACGTAGAAACAGTTTTCAAAATTTCAAACTATAGACTGAGTTATTGATAATAATGTGGAAAAATGTATTGATAGTCAAAGTTACCCCGGCGATCAAAGTTACCCCGTTTTACGGTAGTAACCAATTATACTTTTTTTTCTTTTATCACTAAAAAATTTAGCCCTATCGTTCCATCAGACAAATTGGAAAATAATATCAGTTCGGTTTCTCTGATCGAGATTTCAAATGCTGACGATTCGCAGTTCTGCCATTTCCAATGCCTGCAACATAAAGTTTTTTTTTTCAATTGAATGTTAAAAATAGGTAAAATTTCCTGATTTTTCTACGAAAGGTAATTTATCATGTGTCGCATCCGCTGCAACAGATAACTTTTTTTTTCAATTTGACATTCAATTCAGTGTGGTCGAATCCCGGCCGAAGTGAGCAAGGCGAAATATTGAGAAGCCCATGCTATTTGTATAGACTTTATATATAAAAAAAATCATGAAACAGTGTTAAGGACAAACATTTACTTCGCACCTGTCCAAGACTGCCTTCCAAACGAATCTTTCGATTAACGTCTTGGAAACAATTTAAATTTATTTGGCTTAGCCAAATACTCTAAAATAGCTAACGGTGAAATTAAGTTCATTCAGCTTTGGAAATTAATTTCAAAAAAAAAGAAAAAAAGTTTAATAGATAAAAGTTTTGATTATTATTAAAAATGGTTCTCCATAAGCTTTTCGTTTAAATCACATATTAAAATAAGGACAGTTGAGAAAAGTTGCAAAGACTAACGTCAAAGCATGAAATTTTCAAGATTTTTATCAATAACTATCTGACGCGGTGTGCTTTGCCACACCTTCTAAAAATTTAAAAAAAATGTGTGAAAATAATTTTTGTATAAATAAGTTTTCGATATCTTTACAATGAAAGCAAATCAAATTTTTGTTGGAATGCAAAAAAGATTAGATTTTCTGAAATTGATTTGCTCGCTTTGTTCTGCAGTTATAATAAAAGTTGTAAGGAAACTCAACAAACACACACACTCCTCAACACTCCTCGTCCTATCTCCCCTATGGAGGAGTGCCAAATATTGATTGAAACATTTTTCGTACACCTATATCATCCCACGCAAAATTCAGTTTCAATTGCTTGAATAGTTTTCGAGTTTTGTAAAAAAAAATTAAGAGAGTCCCACTCCCCACTTACTATCTTCTTATTGGAAAGAGGGAGAGGTCTCGAATAGTCATAGAAATATTTTTCGTACCCAAATACCCTACCATGCCAAATTTGGTACCATTTGCATGATCGGTTCTCGAGTTACACAAACATTTTTATTTTGTTTGGGAGGCCCCTCCCACCTTTCCAGAGAGAGGAAGGGATCTCAAACCATAATATGAACCTTCACTGGCCTTCAATACTCCACCCTGCCAAGTTTCGCCCAAATCGGTTAAGTAGTTTCCGTGTTATAGAGAACAGACAGACAGAAACCCATTTATATATATAATAGATATTGAGATCTAGAGATGAACCAGCCAAAGGCTGAAAGTCTCTCTAATAAAGACCAAAAAAAAGATATTGAGATGTAGTATGTAAACGGCCTCTAGTAGATTTTTTGAACTAATTTTTACCTATAAATTTACTCAGCATCTTTTATTTTCTTCCATCAGCTTTAGGGAGAGAAATGATGCAAAATTTAGCTCGAATAAAAATAAAAATTAATGCAATTGTTTTTTTATGGCATCACACATTTTTTAGAAACTTTAAATTTCGTAAGTTTTCATTCTATTTTTCATTTGACGAAAGTTTGTTGCAAGTAACACCTTTCTCTGATTAAGCTACAAGACGCGTGTTTTTGAGTCATTAAAAATTACCGACGAAAGTAATAATGTTTTTAATGACGTCAATGTGATGTCCCATCAACCTAACTGTTGATGCATAAGTTGTATTATTATCAGTGGACATATTTTTTTAAGAAACGTTTTTAGAAGTGTTGCATGATACCCCAGTTGACGGTATTGACTTTGCCCTCTGTAACGTAACAAGACTATTTTTTTAACTTGAAAAATTTTATAGGTGGTAACTCACTGCAGTTTTCATAGTTACGCAAAGAATTAAGAGCTAAAATGTTGTGAGAAAAAATTATTCAACTCAAGATCATATTTTAAAAACTCAAGATCAGAATTGCTCTAAAGTTGTTAATCTTTGCTCTAAAATATTCTACAAAAAAATATCACCAAGCAGAAACCTAGAACTTTCCGCCAAACTTAAAAAGAATATATTAGACTTTGACGGTTGTTAAATTGTTCCAAGTTGTTTCGAGTTGATCTTAGTTCAACCCAATATCATTATTTACCCTACCAGTTTTCAATGCTGTCCCTAAATCTTAAACAAACTTTTTGAGAGGTCTTCCCGTTATCCGATCAGGGATTTTGCAGATGACCTTTAGGCATTTCAATTATCAATTTCAGCATGCAAATAACGTTTTTTTTTAAATTCTGTCTATTTAGGAAAAGGTGGGTGTTTGATTGGATGATCACTTTTGAAAGGATCGTCATAAAAATTTGAAAATTTTGTTTTACTATTTATTTATTTAAAATTATTAAATAGACTACAAAAAGTTTACGAAAACTATTGCTTCATTGTTGTAGGTTTTGAATGTAGATATGTATCTTATTTTTCATTTTGTAGTTTAAAACCGTAGTATTCCATCAACCAATGATTGTCAAATTTATTTAAAATTCAAAGCTTGCATTAATTAATTGTCAAGTAGGTTTTGAATTTGACACCCAAAAAAGACATACAAAGGCGTTGAATCTTAAAAAAAAGTGTAAACTGATTCATTTTTTGATACATATTGTCTTTCTAGACTTGAAACGTCCAGCTCTAACGCCTCCAAATTTCCGGTCTGATGGCAATAGTTGTTCGTTTTCTTTACGTTTTACCTACTTAAATCGTTGTTCTCAGATTTCGATAATGTGAAATTGAGCGGACAGCCGAGGGGAAGGCTTTAGGTAAAAGTTCGCCCAATTGAATCTTCTGTAGGTAATTTCGCCCCTACGAACTATCAAGTGTCCCACCTTTAGCTTGTTTTTCTCTTGTTGGTCAATTTTAAGGTTTCGTTGACAGCTCTGGGCGCAACACGTTTTGGCGGTGCGCGTTTCTCCAACAGCTATTATTTGCCATCATGGCCTGCTTCGTGGCCTGTTGATTGCAGAACGAAACAAAGAGCAAGGAACTTGCATGAGATGAATCGTTTTCTTCTAAAATTACTCCACATTCACCCCACTCCGAAAAGACGAAAAAAAAAATCGGATGCACCGAAATCTTACGTTTGCCGTCTCCAACCCAAATTTTGGGGGTACCAAATTGCTACTATATACTTGTGCTGTCCATATTTGGCACACAAACAAACCTTCTGGGGGGAAAAAGTGCATCCAAGAGTGGGAGAATGTATGCGTTGTTGTTGCGATTAACGTTCGCAAAATTCGTCTGTTTATGTATTATCAAGCTGACTGTGAACGGGCTCGATCAGGTTTGATTGAAGTGGTTTGTGTACTATTTTTTCTTTTGGCGATGGCCTAAATGCGCTTTGTGGATATACACAACCGGACACGGCAACGGATGCTCTCAAATACGTTTTTTTTGCTTGATCCGTAGCTACCTACTATTCAGCGCAAGATGAAAAGAGCAGTAAAATGCACTTCCCCTGTCGGGGGTTATAAAGTGAAACGCGTCGCAGGACTGGATCAAATCCTTAACCACCGTGTGCATCGCATTTTAGGCTGCGATCCAGGTTTTGCCTACTTCGTTCGGTGTCACTATTTCTTGTTTCCGAAAAATAAGCCAAGCTAAATGAGCCTTCACGGAGCAAGCCTGTTTCAAACGTTTTCTTTTCGTTTGCTTAGCATTTTCCCAATTCTTTGAGTTTTGCACACATAGAATATGCATTATTCCGATACCACAACTGCACCATCATAGCAGGCGTCTGTCCGTGTGATCGGAAGGAACATGCATACATACACAAATACAGATACAAACACAAATGCTGCCTACTGCGCTCGTTAACTCCTGCTAGTCGTCGGTTCAATTCGCATTATAATCTTTAAAATATACACATATGAGAAACGTAAAATGAATACATCAAGTTTTTTCGGATGTCGATGACCTTTGTAGACGATTGGCTAGTCACACTGGCAAGCAGTTAGAGCTGCAAAGAAAAGTGTGTGTTCAAAAAAAAATTCGGATACCCACCTAAAAAAGTGCATAGCCGCAGTTTGTTCTGGTCTGTTGAAAATATTAGGAGGAACCAAATTTTAAGCTCCATGACTGCGCCAATTCTATTCGGGTGCGTGGTTGAGTTTGGTTTTTTTTCTGTCATGCATGGCAACAAGTTCACGTGTTTGGCAGAATGGGCAACGTTAAATAATGCACTAGAAATAAATCCTTAGTATGAGAATAAAAAATACGAATTTACAATATATAGGTAGGTACTCCTAAGAAAAATGCTTTTCTATGATGCTAATTAATAAAATATCAATGCAAAATACCTTAAATTCGCATTCACGCTTGAGACTCAGGCAACCGCTCCCTTTTGTCACATCTTGCTCAAATGTGACATGTGACTTTCTGGTAAGCTAATATTCAATAAACAATTAAATTTATTCACCTCCAATATGCAAATAAAGGGGTTCAAATGAATGTTATGCTTTCCGAGATATTCGAATCTAAGTTCAAGAACTTTTTTATTTTTTCAAAATTTCATATTTGGAGCATAACTCAAAAAACTTTTCTATGGAGATATTTTTGAATTCAGCGACCGATTTTACATCTAATATTAGGGTTAAATAATAGATGAATTAACCATCTACTGCTTACAAGCCTTTAATTGTTCAAAACCTAAACAAAATGTGAAAAACTATTTGCCAAATTCTTCACTTCATTTCTACAACTCTTACTATTGAAAAATACATTTGTTTTTTTTTTGACATAGATTTCTCAGTCAAAGGTCAAAAAAGTTATTTATACCGACATTTTTTTTGCAACGTATTCATCATTCATCCAGTAGAGTAACCCTGACCTTAACGTTAAATAATCTTCATAAAAAAACTAAAATTGATTTGAATCAATTGATTTTTTTCCTACAATCAAGAATCAAGATTTGTTATTTTTATTCTTGTGTTAGATAAAAAAAAATCTTCAATTTTAATAAATTTCAAAAATTGAAAGTTGAATTTGTCCGGTATCATTGAAGGACGTTTTGAAGTTTTTTTTTTATATATCAGAGATTTTTATTTATTTGACAACTATGTTGAAAACTGTTGAATTATGCTTTGAAAATTGTCTAAAATTATTTTTGCGTTAAACATCCTTTAACTTATCCTCAAATCTGTCACATCTTAGCGAACTAGAAAAATAAACAAAAAGTAAACTTCTGTAACTTTTTTTTCTCATAAATCCAAATGACTCCCGATTTACAAAAATGATGATTGCAAACCCTTATTTTAAATACCTTGAAGTTTTGCCTAAAATCAAGTGGAATTTGAGAATTATGGTATGTGCTTCGCGTTCTTTTTGCGTACACACGTTCTCCAGCCGATTACTTTTAGCTCGCGTCCGGGGAATGCCGCAAATTTAGTGTCTAAGAAACGGCGGGCAGCTGGTGCTTTTTTTCGGTGTCTGTGATTTGGCTTTGAAATTTAATAGCAAATTGCAAAATAAAAAGAAATTTGAAAACTCGAAGCAATTTTCAAAATTACCTAGTTAGTGTCGCGTTATTTTTTGATTGTGTGCGTGTTGGTTTTGCTTCGATAATTCTTGGCCTACTTCGTCCAAACGAGGGAATGGACAGGCACAGAATCGGTGAGAACGGAAGATTGGGGTTACCAGTTAATTAAAATGTGTAAAACGAGTGTTCTTGAATGAAAGTAAAAAAGTAAATTACATTTTTTAAATTTAAGCATCTTAAATGTTCGTATGAGTTAATTTGTGGAAAGGGCTTACGCGAAGTGTTTCGGTTGGGAAATAAAAGAATGAGAAGAAGCCGTAGTGAAAGTCTGCCTGTTTTCAAGGCAGCAATCAGAGTCAAAATTTTACCTGGGAACAAATTTTGTTAAAAAATATAAGTTTTTTAAATGGAAGCTTAGAGTGGAAAAAATACGGGTTTAGATTTCATTCTGGAAACGTATGCAGAAAAAAGTCAGTGTTTTTTGTGCTTCTTGAAAATGTGTAGCGAAGAAAGTGATTGGTTAAAAATTTTGAGCGTTTCAGAAAGATGAAATAAAAATAATTACATGCGATGTGTTGTGGGGGAAAATGAAAGTGTATAAAGAAAGAATGGGTGAGCGGTGGGCGCTATTTGAAAAAAGTGAATAATGAGTGATGGGGAATAGCTAAATTAATAAAAAGAAGCAAACAGAGAAATAAAATTTAGATAGCCCCATATGAAATTATCCTGATTGATATTGTGGTGCTAGTCTGGCCAAGGTTGTAAAGCGGATTATTTTGGATCATGAGGTCGGCTGTAAGTAACGGGTTCAAGTCCTGTTATCAGTCGACGGGTAAGATGTATTTTTCTCGTATAAATGTATAAATTAGAATGATCAATCAGCTGCCAGCTGGCCAGGTATATACACGGATGCCGGAATACCTGTAGTAAATGTAGAACATTGAACATGTTACACATTTTTAACTGGTTGTGCACTTGATTGATTCATTCCCCCAAAATATACTTACATAAACACGTTAAACACTCATTTCATAACAGTTTACACGAAGCCATGGTTTCGGGTACAGTGTTCACTGCATTGGAGATGAGTCGGTCAAGTGGTATTATCTAAAGAATGCATGTGAGCACATACTTTGATCAAACTGCGGTGAATCCGTGCACCCATGGTGGATTATCATACATACATACATACCTTGAAGTTTTGCCTAAAATTGTACAAGTTTTTTCAATGAATCAAAAGTTATCACTTGAATCTCAAAAACTTAAGATGTTAGAAAAAAAACACAATTGAAAATTCGGATTTAGAGCACGTTCACTCGTGTTGGGTGTTAGAAATTTTCAAACTTGTAGGACATTTTGGAAACTTTACCATGCGCAAAATCAAGATCTTAGCGTTGAAGTTTTTTTTCCAACACTGTTTCTATTTCAGCCGTATATGATACAAATAGAGCTTTTTTGCATCAAAGCATGCGAACATGAAACACGTGTTATAAAAAAAGTAAAAGGCCGCAGATCTTGAAAATGTTTTTTGATGGTAAAGTTTTCAAAATGTGCTACAAGTGTCAAAATTCCAACGATTTCTAAAAATCTTCACTTAAATTTTTGGAACATAGAAAAAAGGTGAATAAGGTAGGCATTTGTAAAATCACTAACAAAGTTTAGGGTGATTTGCCAATCGTTGTCCCCTAACCCATCGTTGCACAGCATGACTTAAATTGTCAATATTTCAGCTGTTTTCCAACTTTTCCTCAAAAATAATACTGAATCATGTAATTCGACATGTTTTCTGATGAAATGAGGCTTTTGAGATATTTTCTGCTGTTAAATGTGTATCTTATGACAGTTTTAATTTTTCTTGTTTTTTTCGCGCTGTTTTTGTGCTAATTGTCAACAAAAACCTCAACATTCCTTCTACGGCAAATAAGGTTTTACGTCAGAACAAAACATTTTTAGTATCAGTTTTCTATACGAAACGTTTGTTGGACAATTTTAACACCATGATTTTGAAAAAAAATTATGATCCATACTTAACCAGAAAAAATGTCGGATTGTGCAACAATTGGTCCGCTCAATCTTCTCCTGCCCCATTGTTGTACATAATTCCGCTGCAAAATTTGTTTGGAAATTTCAAATTTATAAATTCGTTTGCCTTCAAAAACCTTTGTTTAGTTGTTTTAACAGCCAAAAATAGCAATAAACATTTTTGAAGCGATTGATTATGTCCTGAATTATAAAAACGTGTTTTAAATTAGAAAGAAGGCTCGTACGGAAAAATCCAAAATTTCATTCAAAAACCATCAGACATATACTGAAAGTTAAAAAAACATAATTTTGGATTTTTAAAACATTTCTTGCTTCTTACAATACATTTCATGTAAACAAAAACTAAACCTAACTTGTTCCCCAGAAATGATATGGGTTGTGATTCAAAATAGATAGATATTTTTTTAATTTTAGTGTTTTGACAGCTAATTTGAAAGCTGGTTAGGATGATTATAAGAATCGCATTATACTGCTTTGCATAGCCAATAAGCCATGAAATTATTGAAGTCTCCAGGAAGCAAATCCAGCAATTTTATAACACTTTTCAATTGATTTCGATTTTTTTTTAATTTTTAAATGGTAATAACCGTTTTCATGAAAAGCTTTGCTTCTTCTTATGTTGGCAAAAAATTAAGCGTAAGCGTAAGCGCAAAACCAATAATTTAAAACAAATTTAATTTCAAACTTATTTGAATTTCTCGGATATGCGAAAATTTCTTCTTCCATACAAATTGTCTTACAAAATTGAATACGTTCATCGACTACATGCAACTAAAACAACTCGAATTGTCTATAGATATGAAATTTTTAATTAGTAACTAGTAATTTGAGTAATTTCTGTACTCCAATTAATTATTTGCCACTCAGAATATTTTTTGCACTCAATGTTGATTTTTAATAATTAATTCAATAATTCAAAGACACTTTATATTTCCATAAGTTTATTTTTCTACCGTCAAATCTAAATATTAAAGTTTTGATATTATTAAACACGTTGAAAAAACATATGTTTCATACATACAGTCGGGCAACTTGCATTATCTGAAAAGTGTCAAAGTCCCCTCAACTGCAATGTCTTTGAGAGACTACTTTTTATCAGATTTATTTTGAAATCTTTAATCCCGACCATTTACTCATTATTTTATGCAAAGAATCTAAATTTTTTTTCTGGAAAAATCTGTTTCTCAAATTTCGAGACGACAAATCTTAAAGAATTGTATTCCATGTCAACAGCGATCCCCTTGATATTGTTAATAATATTGTCAAAATATTGTACAGTAGGAAAAGGGTCGTAGACCCTTAATCCCAAAAATTCGAAGTCGAAGGTTGGTGGAGGACCCGAAATATTATTTATCTGATGTGCAATTTTCTCAGAAATTCGAATCTGCCGTCGAGTTGCCGTCACTGAAGACATCTAAGTGAAGCTTTATTTGGCCATTATCATCCAGAGAAACAAACAGTCATAGCTTTGTGAAAATTAATTTGATTCAAAACAGTTTTTCAGCCGGAAAACTCTTGGGAAACATTTCTAAGTTATGTGATTGTTTCCTGAAGATTGATGAAATGCTACTTAGGTTACATTAATTACAAATAAACCCACTTACATGAAAAAAATATTTAACTCAATTAACTTTTTGAAAAGATAAATTCTTATACAAAATTGTATATCATGAGCATAAATCAGTCAAACGATCTGAAACTTTGGGCGTGGTTGTGTCCATTTTCAAGTTTTAAATTGATATTCATTATGTAAAAATCGATCGACTTCCAAGTCAGTCCTAAAGCAATTGTTCTATAAAACCACATATTTTTAATAGGGGTAAAGGGGGGCAAAACAGATCACGTTTTTTAATCTTTTTACCTGTAAATAGGCATTTAAATATTTAGCATTAAATTTCTTTTAGTTCATTCTATGGGATTTTAAAGTCATAAAATTTTGTGTTGGTAGGACATATAAAGAAATGAGCTCAACACTGGGCAAATAAGGTCAAATAACACTCTACTCAAATGACTTCGGTTAAACCAAGAGGTAGATTTGAGTTTCTGAGAAAACTTCACGTGTGATAAATGCTATTCCAGACACTCAAACCGGCGGCTTTGTGTTTTTTTTTTATTTCGGATCCGAATTTTCCAATTGTGCATTGGACGGTTTATATGGTTTATATGCAAGATTTCAAGATGGTGGGCTGCCTCTAGGGGAGAGTGAGGATACTTGATCCCTGGGAAACTTGGTTCCTTCGCTATATCTAGAAACAGTAATGTCTTACAAATATCAAATGTTCTAGAAAAATCTGTCAAATAGAACAATCGTCAAATAGAATAATCGAGTTATTGAACTTTGTTTGGAAAATTTAACAAAACGTGTTTCAAAGCTCTTTTTTCATCACTTTAAGATGTTTCTCACATGAAAAAATTATAATTAAAAATATTCATTCCAATATGTCAATCGTTAGAGTTAAATTCGATCTTCATTATGCCATATTTTCAAAGCAATAGGAAACTTACAATTTTTTTTAGGAAGAAGTTTTCCGAAATGTATGTTATGGGTATAATTGATCTCTAGAGTCCAAAATGATATAGTTTTATTCTAGAAGGATTGTGATAATTGGTTATAATGAAATTACTTATATTTGTCCAATAACTAATGTTTATCCAGTAATTACCTGTTAAAAAGGATAAAAAATACTGTATTTATCTAAAAACCAGAAAATTGCGCCTAAAAGTATGCAATGAATGTGGCGTAGTAGACAAACTTTTGGAATTATCTTCGTCTGATACTTTCAAACTGCGAAATGAGAACTAATATGGCAAAACATAGTTAACGGACCATTTATCTTCGGATTTTACTAGATTTTTGCCAGCGGCCAGGGCACCCTGAATAAGGAATCAAGTTTCCTTTAGTAAAGGATCAAGTCTCCTGTAACTACAAAAATATCACTTTTTTTTTAGTCTCACGAAAATGCTTCTATGTTTGTGTATCGTTCTAACTTTTAGAGCCTATAAACTTGAAATTATACGCTGTCACAAAATGCCAAATTCGGTGAGTTGCAAAATTTCCCTAAAAAGATATGATGAAAATAAGAAAAGGCAATCAAGTATACCCATTCTCCCCTATACACAGAATGAAGATCAAAGGTCCCAAGAGACTTCCCTGAGGAACATCAGAAGTGATTTTGAAATTTGCCAAGCCCAGTTATACAAATGTGTATTACTTTGAAATAAGTAGTTCTGATCTTATTTCAGATTTATGGTTCAAATTGATTTATTGAAATAATGATTAGAGGTTCCTAGTTGTCTAGTTTCAAATAATGAATTCTAGGCATAAATAGGGAATGTGATTTTTTCAAGCATACTCAGGTCTCTTCGATTTAGACATACCCCTGTTAAACAGCTAATAACTTTGTTGACTAATAAGTTACGAAGTTACAGTCTTCGACAATGTTGTTCAGCGGAAAATTTCCTTTGCAGAATTCATAAATTGGAACAAAACCCATCAGCTGGCTCGGTTCCACTGAAGAAACAAAAATGATGTTGATTTTTCAATACAAAATATTCAATTTTCCCATACAAACTTAAAAGTCCTAATTTACTCATGTAAACGTTACTTAAAAATTCTGCAAAAAATCATGGATGAGTTTTGAGCCAAGCCGAAGCTTTTTAGACCCCAGGGTTTGAGAAACTCAAAAATGACCCCAAATCGGCTCAGTCTACTGAGTATGCCATTATTTCTTTTATTTAACTCTTCATTGAAATCAGGTGTTTTTCCTCAAGTATGGAAAGAATCATTTCTTGTACCCATATTTAAGTCAGGAAAAAAATCTGACATTAAAAATTACAGGAGCATAGCCATTTTATCGTGCATACCATAACTTTTCGAACCTTTAGTGAATAAAAAAAATATATAACCAAATTAAAACACTCATTACTGAAAAGCAACATGGATTTGTTAAAGGAAGATCTACAGCCACTAATTTACTCGAGTTTGTTACCTATATAATATTAGCTGTATGGATCGCGGTAATTCTGTACAGGCTTTATACACGGACTTCAGTAAAGCTTTGGACAGAATTGACATCCCCATTTTAATTTTTAAATTAAATAAACCGGGATTCAGTTCACACCTACTGGAATGGATAAGGTCCTATTTAACGAACCGCTCATAAGTTGTTAGATTTAATGGTTCACTTTCAAAAAGTATCTCCCTTACTTCTGGTGTGCCTCAAGGCTCCCATCTCGGCCCCCTATTATTTATTTTATACGTAAATGATATAACTTGTCTCAAGCAAAATGTGCTAATTTATGCTGAACATATAAAACTTTATTTGAAAATAAATAGCGAAGAAGACTTTAGAATCTTTAACGAAATTAATGTATTTAACAAATGGTGCATTAAAAGTCTGCTCCAACTTAACTTGGCAAAATGTTCAAATATTGTAATTACCAGAAGAAAATGTCAGTCATATGAATTTGTCAAATTCGGAGATGACCCTGTCGAGAGAGTCAACAAGATTAGAGACCTTGGAGTTATATTGGACTCAAAACTTACCTTTGTAGATCACTATAACTCAATAATTCAGAAATCAAACAGTATGTTAGCATTTATAAAACGTTTTAGTTATAATTACAAAGATCCATACACAATGAAAAACATTATACACAGCTTATGTTTAGCCTTATAGCGAAGTTTTTTTTTCTCATCAGCCTATAAGGTCTATATAGGAATCGAATCCCTCAGCCGTTAATTTAGGTTAAGGAAAGAAGACTTACATTCTGACGTAAAATGAATTTATTTTATTTACATAGTATTCCGTCTTACGACATAACTTGACGAACATAATTCCTAAAATTCACTCGGTCCATGGCAACCGTTCTCCAATTTCTCGGGCACCCCACGTTCGCCAGATCACGCTCCACTTGGTCTAACCACCTCGCTCGTTGCGCCCCCGCTCGTCTTGTTCCTACCGGATTCGTAGCGAACACCTGTTTTGCGGGACAGTCGTCCGGCATTCTCGCAACATGTCCCGCCCAGCGTATCCGGCCAGCTTTCACCACCTTCTGGATACTGGGTTCGCCGTAGAGTCGCGCGAGCTCGTGGTTCATCCTTCGCCTCCACATTCCGTTCTCCTGTACGCCGCCAAAGATGGTTCTTAACACTCGTCGCTCGAATACTCCGAGTGTACGCAGGTCCTCCTCGAGCAATATCCATGTCTCGTGCCCGTAGAGAACAACCGGTCTAATGAGCGTCATATACAGGTTACATTTCGTGCGAGGGCTAAGTCTTCTCGACCGCAGTTGCTTGTGGAGTCCATAGTAGACGTAAAATGAATACTAATACGAATACCACGAACAAAAATTGTAAACTGTGCTGAGCATGGCCGTAGGAACGAGGGGGAGGGTGTGGGCTTGTTAAACCCCCCCATGAGGATCTAAAACGGCAAGCGAGGTATTCTACTCCACACTCAAAATGTTAAATTCGGAACCAAATTATGATTATAGAGAAAGTTCAATCAAAAGTAACAATCTAGAATAAAAACTAATGCCAAAACCCCCAAAACCCATCCCAAGTCCAAAACTCTGCTACACTTTTTCAAAATTTGATCACTTGTTCATCTAAATTCAGTTCTTAATATTAAGTTTTGAATTAAGATTAACCCATTTTGGAGGTTTTGATTCCGTAACTCCCATAACTAATATTTTATACCTTTCATCGTATTTCGGATTCCGTATCCAGTTCAGGGTTCTTGATTTTCTGTTCGAATAATCACAAGAAATAAGAATTAAAAAGCTTCTTTAAAATCTTGGTTCACATTTGGTTTTGCATTTCAAATCTAATTTGAATCATGTTTTTCGAAATCATCGAGATTGAGATCTTGTACTTAATTCTTACGCAAATTCAAAATTTAAAGCTTCCATAGGCAATCCAAAATTGAAAATTCAGATTCAGATCTTTGGAAATTCTTATTTTAATTCTGATTGACAATACAGATCAGCAATAAATAATTTAAATAGTAAATTTCGATTAAACCTGAACTACAGAATTCAATTAAAACATTAATGAATGAGGGCTCTAAAACTAGGCTCATAAAATTCTGATCTGGAATTAGATTTGGAAAACGTATTTTTTGTTTTTTTTTGTTTCGATTATAGTCATTTTACCAACTATATGAAATTCGCGACTTGCATTTTTTGTAAATTTCAAAAGTCGTATGGAAATTTGGCTACAGAATGCAGGTTCAAAATTCAGAAAAAAAATTAAGCTTGTAAATAAATATTACAATCAACAAAAATTGTTGAGGAATTCAAGAGACTTAACACATTGCGGACAAAATACAAGATATTTCGTTTTTTCGCTTGCCAACAGTGTGCTACACTTCGAAGTATAACTCGAATGGACTGAATTGAGGCGTTAAACTTTATTCGACAAAATTGAACACAACATTTGCCGTAACTTAAAAATGCTAAATTTGTTCAATTTAGTCCAGAGGTTTCCGAGATATAGAATGTCGAATTTCTGTGTTTCTCGTCATAAATTTTTCGGTTTTTATGTGCTAATATTGCTTGTCAATTCAATTACCAGATTTAAATTTTTTAGACAAAATTAGTTTGTATACTTACAAATAAATTGTTTTATCCGAAAAAACCTAATCTTTTATCCGAAAAAACCTAATCTTTTATCTGAAAAAATCTAATTTTATCTAAAAAAAAATCATTCACAGAATTTTCATTATGGAAATGGTGATTTATGAAAAATATTTGCTGTTAACGAAACATCTTCATCTAAAAAATATGCACAAAATTCTATATTTTCCCAGTATATTGTTTAACATTGTTAACACACCGAGGACACAAAAGTTTGCCATTTTATATTTCAGAAACCAATAGACAAAATTCTGCTATTTTAATATAGATATTTGAGTAACGGAAAGTGTTGTGTTAAATTTTGTAGAATGAGGTTTCATTATTAGATTCATAACATTTGAATTATGCTTTTCTATGAAGCATACTAGCGGCGAGCGAAAAAACGAGATATTTCGTATTTGGTCCGCAATGTGTTAATATTGTAGTTTTCTTTAAAACCAAATTTTATACTAAAACCATAAATTTGATCCGAAAAACTGATGATTTTTATCTCTTACTTGTTTTTGAAACTTTTTTTTTCTTTTTTCATCAAAGGTTAAAATTTTTGAATTTGCAAAATAGTTTGGAAGTTTAGGCTTGTTTGATTTGAGTAAACAATAAGTTTTTTCTAAGGAATGGAAGACTCTGCTCAAAAAGCTTATTTTACACCCAAATCA
>NC_073691.1:110245281-110320281 GCF_029784155.1 Uranotaenia lowii | reverse complement strand
TAGGGTAATTGAATAAAAGAAGCATATGATGCGTACATAAGTCAACAACATATAGAAAAACATGCTTACGCAAAGCAACGACGATGACAGTTGAATTGGGATTTTTTATCTGAACACACAGCTGAGATATTTAGAGTGGCCCACGTTCCTCACCCTCCCCTACAAAAAAGGTGGATTTTCGAGTAATTTTCCTAAAAAAATTTCTATAAAATAGACTTTTGAAGTTCGAGAAAATGCTGAATTGTCCCAACTCAAGTTTTCAAAACTTTAGAATAAGTTCGAAATATTTCATGAAAATGTTCTAGTCTAATAATCAAAATACAATTATTACATACGAAACCCTAATTCTTTACTGGTATTTTATTACACTGAGTTAACAATCATTTCTGGATGTTAATTTTTCTACATTTAAGAATTGTATGTGATAAACCGGTTGGATGAACACTCGAAAATAACCAGCTAGATCTTTCAAAAGCTGCTTTTTTCATTTTTGCACGTTTTAGCTTTAAGATGACATTAAATAAAATAAGAAAAAGTACATAAGTCAATTTTAGAAGGACAGACAAACTTCATAACATAACCAATTAGAGGCCGTACAACACATTAAAAAAGAAATCGGAATTCATTTGCGTTCTAAAACATGTTTTTCTTTAATATTTCTGCCATTCTCGTATACATTTTCGATACAATCGTTTTTGTGAGGTCTCAAAAAATCTAATATGGCTCTCGGCACTACCTTAATTAAATATTCTTTGAGTAATCGGATGGTAATCTTCGGTTTAGATTATATTACTACGGTGTTTATCGATATGAACTGTAGTCCAGCCAAGAAGACGCTGCATATGTATATAAAAGCGTTTACATCACCTGTATTTAACCTTTGTTTATGCAATCTAGTAGTGTCATGAAAAAATCAGATTTTTTCTTCGAGGTGTACTGATTTGTGGCAAAACCGCCTGGTATCTTTGATGGAAATTCGCAAAAGGGATCAGGGATACTGTCCGAAATTTTCATACACCTAATGGAATTCTTCACATGAAGACTACGTGAAAATTTACATGGATTTTTGCCACCATGAAAATCACGTGAAACCTACGTGAATTTCAGGTAGCAAACAGAGCTGGCGCAGCATCAGAATTTACGTAATTTTCATATGTGTTGTATGTGAAAACAACACAACGTAGGTCGAATGTGAAAAGGGATGCGTTCTGCTACATGCGATTCACGTAGATTTTATTGAATTATAAACGTAGTTGGTTTTTTCGGATCTTATAATTAAAGTGTGTTGATTTTGCAGGACAATTAAGTTTTTTTATACACGATGCCCTTTTTATTTTCAATTGAAACTTTGTACACTTTTTTCTTCACATACCTAACACATAATATCGCATCGAAGACGGCGTTAGGGTTGCCTCCATAGTAATTGCCCGGTCGTCCTAGCTGCCCCAATTTCGAATTCTGTTAAAATAACAAAAAATATAAATAACGAATACACAACAAAATTTTAACTACCGTAATCTGGTGGAACTTTGATCAACATGAAATTTCTGCAGATAATCGTCATTAAATAAATAAAAAGTTGAAATATCTGAAAACTGTTTACTTCGTTTGAAAGTCTGTAAATTGAGTTACATATAAGCTAACTTTAACTATTAATAAAAGATTTTTGATGTTATTTAAAATGTAATTTTAAAATCTTAAAATATCTGTTTTTTCGAACGCTCACAAACAAACCGCCCTCCTGATCAAATTTATGCATTAAGGAGCAAATGGGTTGTTTTATGTGAAAGTTCAATTTTTAACTTAGTTTATCTTTAGTTTAAGTGTTATTTTTAAGGTCATTTGGTGATAATTTTCGGATATTGAAAAAAAACGTGGTTTTCCATGAGAAAGTCCGTATGGTAAAAATTGCTAAAACCCTATCAAATGGTTCAATTTGAAGAAAAAAAGAACATGGGAACAGTGCGAAGATCTATGGAATTGCAGGAAGGTAAAATTTCGTTTGTTTTTGAGGCCCAAAAAATTGAGAAATGCTTATAATTTTTACCCCTAGATGTATGCAGCAACGTTGATAATTGAATTGATTATAAAAGTGTATGAAAAAAAACGTTGAAAAAATCAGTAAAGTCTTAACAAAATTTACTGTTGTTTATCAATTTTTGGAAATGTTTTTCAAAGCTAGTTTTTGTGCTTCTAACCAACACATACCCTTCAAATTTTCATATACTATAGTCCACAAGAGGATTTTTTTATTCAGTTTAACATACTTGAGTTCAACTTTAACAGCTCATCCGTCATCTAGTATAGTATAGAGAAATAATGTGATACGTGTGATAGTGTGATAAGTGATACTTATTAAGTAAAATATGCAAAAAAAAATTAAATGAATATTATTTCTATTAACTATAGATTTGCGAAAAAAAGTATGAACATTTGAGCAGCTTTTTAATCTAAGGTTATTGAATTCTATATCATTTGATGCGAAATTGAAAATACACCGCAAGCATAATCTTCAAATCAACAAGGTGATCGACATTAAAACCTCATTAAAAATTATCAAAAACAATTGCACTGATACACATTTTGTTGGTAAATGTAAACAAAGCGTGGAATACTTTCTTAAATATTTTTATTACGTTTTATTTATTCAAGTTTCTAAAATTTCCATGGTGCAAGAACAGGCAAATATAGTATTTATTTATAATAATTGGCATCCCTGACTAAGTTGTGTCCGGAATAAACGCTATTATCACAGTTACACGAATTTCTCGAATTAATACCTCCATTTTGTCCACTAGAGGATGCTGATGCTGTCGCTGTATGGAGAAAACAACTGTGGTAAATATTGGTTTAGTATATTTGCTGCTAGCCTAACGTCATTGCATACTTTAGGCGCAAATTTCTAATATGCAGATAAATACAGTATTTTTAGACCCATTCAACAGATAATTACTGGATAAACATTAACTATTGGACAAATTATAATAATTTCGTGATAACCAATGATCATGATACATTCAGAAGAAATAAACATCTTTTTGAACTCTAGGGTTAATTGATCCCATAACATGGGGGAGAGTGGGACATTTTTCATAACTTTTCTTTTGGCATAAGAAAACTTCAAAGATAGTAATAACGTATTTTAAGTTCTGAATGTGTATAAAAACACCAAAATATATTTTCTGCCACGCGTGGCGTAGAAGATAGCCTTCCAGTCTTCTAAGCCAGGGGGTATGACATCGAATCCCGGTCACGGCATACATAGTACAATTTCGGTGGGTTGGTGGTTTTAGCATTTGTAAGATGCTAGCCATCAAATCCTCGAAGGATGTACGCTAAGAGTTAAGAAAAAAGGAATCTCTTCGAGGAAACATCATGTTTCATTGAGATTCTGTAAGTGTTTGTGTTCGTTTAAAAAAAAATAGGTGGCCCTAGATACCCCACAGAATGTGACCCACGATTCCCCACAAGCAATGATTTGCAAATTGGTTGCGCCTGTGTGACACATTGATGTTCCATCAAAAAATCCATTTCCACGTGAAAGAGCATTACAAAACTAAGATCATCAGCGTATATGCATATTTTGTTATGTACTTTACGTCTTCCACGGATGCAATTTTACGAGTGCTTGTTTTAAAGGATAGTTAAATAACCAAGGCCGGATTAACGGGGGGGGCAAAAGGGGCAATTGCCCCGGGCCCCCCGGCTCAAGGGGCCCCCCGAGCAGGAAAAAAAATTACTGTAATCATACTGCTTTAAGCTTTAAAAATTCAGCCAAACAAGAATTGAAACGAGAAAAATTTGAAATGAAACGTAAAATATAACAAGTAAGAGGGCCCCAGTGAAATGATATCTCTAATAGTTTTACTATTAGGGGAGAGGCGGGCTATATGCGCATATTAAGGAAAACCCTCGTTTTCTCCCATATTCCGATAGATAGGAGTCTGAAAACTATATGCACATGAGCGGACATCTGTTTTCTATACGTTAGAGCATTTTTTCTGTTAAAATCTCTTACAGTTTTTGTGGAAATAATTTTATAATAAAAGAAGTCAAAATAGCCGATTTCCGAAACCGGCGGGCTAAATGCGCATATTTATATTTTAAGCTATATTTCATTTACACTTGCAATATTTTAAAACTATTTAATTGAAAATGGTGGAAACGGATGTTAAGCATACGTCAAGGCTGAAATTTTGGTGAAATTTTTTACATCACTAGTTCTTTTGCATGAAACATAGTTAAGTATGCCATATGGCCATATTTCATGGTAATATTTTGTTCATATTGTATTTCTATCAGATCAATATGAAGTTCTTCTTTTTTCGCGGTAAGATCGTGATTTGAGCGTAGATTTAATGTTTAAATGAAAGAAAGTAAAAAATTTATAAGAACAATCTATTTTTCTTGATATAGGCATTTAACCTGCCTTGATATGGGCATTCAGAACCTGTCTGTTATTCCACTATCTTATCATTTACAACTTTGCCAAAAGCTTCAATTTGTTGAATTTTCGATTTCCAGATGAATGAGAAAGAAAAACAATTCAAATTTTTGTTCCCAGAATCTGTACGCACAATAATTAAAGTTCAGTATATAATAACAAAACTGACAAAAATCTTGTTTGAATTTTTAAATTTTTTCGACTCTACACCCAGAAATTTGAAAAATATTAAAAATATTATGTTTTAATTACTCTGACATTTGACTGACATTAATATCCAGAAATATTAAAAATTAACAATTCCAGTTATTTAAATTTATGCACCCGAACATTTTAATTTTTTCATGCCATGTGTTAAAAGCGTATTACCCTCAAACTGCACTGATTAGATATGATGAATCTTTAGCCATATCGTCAATCGGCTGTATGCGCATATTACCCAACATGCGCATTTAGGAACACTTCCCCCTATATAAGTTAAGAGGGCCTCCCTAAAACAAGAATTGCAGATTTTTTCCCACATTTTCATTGGTTGGGCAAATCAGTACAAATATTTTCAAAACCAAAAAAAAATGGGCATTTGGTTTGTTTTACATAAAATCCGAAGAAATCAAATCCAGCGATCAATTGAAAAAAATATTTATTAAAAGTGACCAACACCAAACACCTCAATTTTTCACTTTTTATCGAACATGTCAACAACGTTCGAATTGTTTTAAAAACTACAAAAAAAAACAAGGAAAGGAAATTCAGACCAATATGAGTTTTGTTTGAGCCAGATCATAGTTCGCTTTTCTTGTCCGGTGAAAATTATGAAAATAAAGATAATATTCTAGGAGTTACTCGCCAATAACTCCTTAAATATTTTCTTTAGTTTTTAATCAATTTTAAATCAATCATTGTTTTTTCAATATGAGATATTTTTTCCACTCACTTTATAAGAATCCAAAAGATGCAAGATTGTTGTAAGGTTTTCGATCATTATTGAAATTTTCACTTTATTTTAAAATTATCCTCTACTTAGCCGGATATCAGCTTGGTATTTTCTAGTTGATCAATCTCAAATTATGTTTGAACATAAAAACACACTCATAGTTGAATTTCAAAATTCGTTGAGTGATTCTCTAAATACGAATATGATTTTAATCTTATCTTCGCCCAGATTTATGATTCTGTGTCTCGAACATTAGCCACTTATTGAAGAACTATTTGACAAAAGTTTCTGTCATTTCTGTCATATTTGATCTGATTAGAATCTTTCTCTTCATACAAAATTGTAAATACTTCGTATTAATTTTTCGATTTCCAGCACATTACATGAACATTATTTTTATTGAAGATATGACATTGAAATACCTAAAACATTAGGATTTGAATTACAGATTTTGCAATTCCTGATTTGGTGCTGATAGCAACCTTGTTTCTGAATTTTACATGTGAAATTCATTTGTTATCGGTTTCTCAACTCTTGATTTGAAATTGTGATTTTAATTTGAGACACAGAATTGAGGTTCTGACGAAAATTTGGTTTTGAATTTTACTCTTGAACTCTTTTATCTGTATCTCTATGTAGTTTGTCTTTATTTCCATTATTTTTTTCTAATTTTTAATTCAAAATCTAAGTAAGATCTAAATGTTATTTCCCAATTGTCATGGTGCAAATATTTATTCTACTTTCGATCTTTCTAAGGCAACATTTGCACGAGATGTTTTAACAATTATTATTGTTTGGTTCTGCAAGTAATGTGAATAATTCTGGCAAACACTGGGCTTTCTTCAAAGGTTTTTGGCAACTTTCTTTAATTTCACAATTGAATATTGGATCATGCCCGTATAAAACCGAATATTCTGGAAATATACTGAACTTGTTTCCAGTTTCTTCATATTTTTAAAATATTATATTTTCTCTGTTACGGAATATGAAAAAAAAGTGATTCATAGGGGCCCCCCGAGAAAAATTGTTCCGGCCCCCCCGAAGGCTTAATCCGGCTCTGTAAATAATAGAAGCATATGATACGTACATAAGTCAACAACTTATAGAAAAAACATGCTTACGCAAAGCGACGACGATGACTGTTGGATTGAGATTCTTATCTCAACGCTCAGCTGAGATATTCAAAGTGGCCCACGTTTCCCGAAGGCCCACGTTACCCCACTTTCCCCTACATTTTGAAAAAGTTTTCTAAAAAAATTGAAAGTATACCAGTTCTTGTAAAATATGGCATTATGAAGTTCTCATTATACTCTAACGATTGACATATTTGAACAAATAATTTTATGATATTATGGGATTTTTTCATGTGGGAAACGTTTCAGAGTGATAAAAAAAGATCTTCAAATCACACTGTGTTAAATTATTCAAACAAAGTCCAATAATTCGAAAAAAAATTAAATTTGTTAAGATAACAGAATTATTGTTTTGCTCTGTTGGCACATTTTTCTTGAACATTTGATATTTGTAAGGAATCCTTATTCTCCCTCAAGTCTCCTCATTCTCCCTACTGAAGAAATTTCTAATTTTTTTGACTACGTCATTGTGATTTCCCATCAATCTTAAAACTTTTGGTGCGTCATTGGGAAATTTTTTTTAAAGCCATTTAAGTTAAATGTTTCGGAATCTACCATTAGAACTGACATAGATTTTTCACGAAAGTGCCCAGATTTTTTGTTTATGTATTTATTGCATTTTTACAGCTTAAATAATAAACTATGCTTCTGATTATTCAATCTATGCTCATAACAGTTCCTAGCCATTAGAATAGGCGTCACAGTACATGTTATACTAAATGCACTAGCAATCTATAGTCGATGAACGAAATTGCAGCAATATTGCTTAATACCAAAGCTAACCATCACGCTAAAGGAATGAAGAACAAGGACAAGTAATAAAGCCCAACCGAAATCCGCAACAATTACCTCCTGCACCCTACTAGGCCTGGACCTGATCAGGCCAGGCGAGGCGAGACCGTTGGGTAGCGCGCGGCACGGTTAGAAACGTGGAAAAGTGTCTTTTTTTACTTTGCCGCCTCATCGCCGTCCTACAGTCGTTTGCTATTCAATTTCAAAAAAGGGAAAACACTGTAATAGGATAAAAAGCACTAGCAAGCAAGGGTGATACAATTTTAAATAGTGGGATGATGCTGTGGAGGACCAAGGCGGACAAAATATAGAAAAAAAAAATGTTACTCTAAAGCTAACGAGAGGAAGCAAGAAAGAGCGAAAACCCGTGCAAATAGAAGCATAAAATAAAACAAGACTAAAGTGGTGGAATGATGAGCCGCGGGGGCTTCGTGAAAATTATGTGTATAGTTACTAAATATTAACAATAATATGAATTTACGAACACAGAGAGAAAAAAAGCAGCGCCACTGCTGCTGTAATGTTCGGGTGCTCTAATTTTTTTTTTTAAGAAGGAGAAGAAAAGGGGATTCTCCGCTAAAACGAGTATGTATTCACGATCGAATGTAAAATTGCGAATAATGTTGGGGTTGTTTTTTTCCTGTTGTGTTTGGAAAATATTAAAATGTAGGTAAGAGTTATGACATGAGGGAGGAAAGAACTTTTCTATACATTCAAAGCACATATAGCCCATAAAAATCCGCGCATTGGGTTGTTTTTCGTCATCTAAACCGACATTTTGCCAACGTACGCGGGTTAGAAATAATAGCACATCTAATGTACCTATACCCACCTACCGATTACCTAAGCTGACATTAGTAGCACAGCAGAACAGAGTAAATCGATTTTTGAAATCCTTTAGGTTAATATGATTGCCAAAACGACGAATCCTTTGAGGATAAACCTCGACTAAAACTACATTAACAGGTGGTATGAAATAAATCTATAATAATTGCTTTTACTAAGCCAAATCGAGCAGTCAAGCAATCGCTTAAAGTAATTGCTTCGGTTGTTATGTGTTTGTTTTGACAGCTGTTTTCTCAGTCAGCAGCTTTTAACTTTGAGAACAAGCTAGTTTGGTATGAATAAAGCCTAAATCTGAAGTAATTGCTTGGCAAATCTCCTAGCATCGATTTTCTAAGCTTGCTCGTTGTGATATTGCCGAACTGTTTCCTTCGATTATCCTCTTCTGACTGAGCTCCGCTCTCAGCTATGCTCTCTATTTATAGTCTCTTATACTCTTAGCGCACTCATCGGATTATGCCAGTTTCCTATTCTGTTCAGGATGCCACATCCTCCCTTTGATCAAAAATGGATTTCATGAGGTGACTTATAAAAACAAGGATCTTATATAACTATTATTATTCTAAAAATAGACTGCTCCTCATTACTGTTTTGTTTGTTTCAGTCAATTCTATTTATTAATTATTTCTTCATTTGATTGCGCTTCTCTATTCCTAATTTCACCTCAGTTTCCGGTTTCTATTCTCTTTCTCTTATTTTCCTCACACTTCGATTCATACTTCTTTTTTTTTAATATTTATTCCATTAACCTTATCACCGCTACTTTTCCTCATCGTAATGGATGAGATTCTGACTGGATCGATCGACTGTGCACCGAACCGAGGATTGCCGTGGAATCCTTTAACAATGGAGCAACTGAACGACCTTGACCTGGCTGACGATATTGTTTTGCTCGCCCAAACACAACCGGATATGCAGAGCAAACTCGACGACCTCACCGAAAGTTCCAAGGCAGCAGGTCTCAAAGCCAATGTCGGAAAGACCAAGTCGATGGAGATCAACACAGGAAATGCCTCCAGTTTCATGGTAGCTGGGCAACAAGTTTAGAAAGTGGAGTGCTTCCAGTATCTTGGTAGCCAGATAACGCCTGATGGTGGTACCAGGAAAGACATCGAAACCCGGATCAGAAAGGCCCGATTTGCGTTTGCGAGTCTCCGAAACATCTGGCGGTCACGCCAGATCTCTCTACGAACAAAAATCCGAATCTTCAACTCAAACGTCAAATCCGTATTGCTGTACGGGTGCGAAACTTGGTGCACATATGCGGTGACGACGCGAAAACTGCAAGTATTTGTAAACCACTGCCTGCGGAACATCATCCGCGCTTGGTGGCCTGGCAACTGGATCTCGAATGAGGAACTACATCGCTGGTGTCATCGTCGGGCGCTAGAAATCGAGATTCGGGAACGTAAGTGGAGATGGATTGGGCACACGCTGCGAAAAGATGAAAACGAGATTTGCAGAGAGGCGCTAGATTGCAATCCAGAAGGTCATCGAAGAAGAGGCAGGCCCAGAAACTCGTGGCGGCGAAGCCTAGCCGCTGAAATCCGAACTGTCGACGAGAATCTTGAGGTGAAGACGCTGGCTCCGGATCGTCAACAGTGGAGGTCTTTTACCACGGCCCTATGCACGGGAGGATCGGCGCGGGATCATTAAGTAAGGAAGTAAGTATTCCATTAACCTCTTCAGTTTCTTCACCTTTAAATTCATCTCTTTCTTTTTATTTCTTTCCTTGTTAAAAGGGACCCAATCCAATTCTCCCTTTTCACAAAGAAAAAAAAACTTTACCTCACGTATTGATATGTCAGATTACTTGTTTTATAAGTCTATCTTTCTTGCTTATATCTCAATTCTCATATTCTCTAAACATTTTTAATTTGAACTCTTTTCTTTTCTGTTTTTTTTTTTTTTAAACTTTTTTTCAGGTCATCCATTCTTTCCATTCCTTCTTTCTCTTACCACCTTATTTTCGACTAGTCCGCTGTCTTAGTAATTCCGATTTCGTTTTCGTTTTCTAAACTTACTTTCTTTGTCTCATTTTTCGTTATTTTTAAATCTTGTTTTTTTTTCTCTCATAATTCTTCTTAATATTTCGATTAATTTTGCTTACGTTTTTTATACTTTTTTCATATCATTTTTTTTCTCAACCTGATTCTGAGCTTATACCCAAATGCAGGATTTTAAAATTTTATTTTGTTTTCATCTGACCGGGAGCTTAACTCTGGTTCAGAATTTTGCCAATTTGCTTTTGTTATTTTTTTTTTAACCTGACCGTGAGCTTTTAAATACTCTGATTCAGGAATTATTTTCTCATTCAACCTGACCGTGAGCTTTTACTCTGATTCAGGATATTTTTCTTATTCCACCTGACCGTGAGCTTAAACTCTGATTCAGGATTTTTTTTCTCACTCCACCTGACCGTGAGCTTTTACTCTAATTCAGGATTTTTTTCCTTATTCCACCTAACCATGAGCTTAAACTCTGATTCAGGGCAAACAATTGCGTCTGGGCTAAACCCGATTGCTAATTTCAACACACTGCCTGGAGCTAAAACTGGGACTAGTGTTTTTCTCATCGTAACCACTTTAATTATCTCCTTCCTTTCATTTTGACACCTCGCAAAAAAAATTCTTTGCAATCCAGCCCAAATAAAGTTTCACAGAAACATTCGTCCTAGACATCGAACCGCTCAATAATGGGCACCACATTATGCGTCGCAGTATTTTACACAACCTTGCGCATTATTTAGCTTAACTCAACCATGGACGCCTCGTGCCACGTTGATTGCCGCAGCAACTTGCACCCGTCTGCATCTTTTGCTACATTTCGCATACACCGCTCCAGCTTAGTTTAAGCATCGCTAAACTTTTCACGCCACCACACATTACGGCCCGCCATATTTTATGCATCTTCCATCCTTGATCCTGGAATCACCATAGGTCCGTCCACCACCCCTCTCTTGCAGTAAACGATTCAAAACGAGCCTGGAGTTTGTATGGGATTTTGAGACATTTTGTTCGAGAGGAACATGAAAAACCAGTTTATAACTTCTGTCTCCTTTGACCGATTTCTTTCAAAAACGGGTTTTCTTAAAGCCTAAACTACGACAAACATTTCATCCAAAGATTTCATTTTAAGTAAAGTTAAGATAAAAAAGTTATTAAGCTTCAAAAATTGGCTAACTTTTTTAAGGGTGATATTCATCACTGTTTTAATGAGGCGGCTAAATGTCCGACTAGGACACTCAATGTGAAATGCATGCCGTTTCGTCAAATAATGACCGATTTTAACCATTGTTGTTGCTCGGTTGCAATTTTCGATGTTTTTCTAATATTTGTGTTTGGATGATATTCACTTGATAATTCGGAAAGAAGTAAGGGCGGAAAAATGCTTGACAATTAAAAAAAAAATTGCATAACCACAGGGGCTTAGGAACATGACTGGACAATTTGTGATGCCAATAAAAAAACAGTTTTTCATCAATAACTTATTTTATATTTAATAACTTATTTATAACTTATTCAATAACAATTATTGTATAACGTCATAAACTTATAAATAGTAATTATTTCGGATTGCCCGGATTTATCCGGGGCAAAACTTCAGAAAAGCTACCGGGATAGTGAAAGAAGTCCTAATCTGCCCGAACTAGGAAGAAAATTATAATACAGTAGTTTTTCGATTTTATCACGGTCAAAAAAAATTTCACCGTGAATATGGCGAAACCGTGAATTTTGCGAAACTAAAAATAGAAGTAGAAAAAAGTATTTTTACTGTCTTTAATCAATAATTTATAATGTTTTCGGTTGTGGAGACGTTTTGTATCAATAAATTTTGATCATTAGGCGTAATTATCAAAGATTACTAAACAAAAAGGATCGTTTTCAGTTCAAATTATTATTCTCTAAAGCAAATTTTTAGGTTTTTTCTTGAAATAAAACTATGTTGTATATCCATTAGATAGACTACATCTAATTAAAGTGAATTATTTTGTTTTGATGAAAATTTGACAGTCGTTTTCTCTTATTTCGATTTTGAAAAAAAGTTCAAAGAAATTAGCATCAAAAAAATTTTTCCTGCTAATTTCAAATTTCAATATTTTAATCTTAACACCATTTATGAACTTAAAAGTATATTTATTCGAAAAATATTTTGAAATTGGCTCAACTTAGACTTTTACAGTGTGTTTCTCGAAATTTGCTTTATGGACAGATAATCTTTTGTCTTTATATGTAGAAAAACAGAAATTTTAGTTATATTTTCAGACAAAGCTAGCAGAATTTCATTTTGGTTTTCCAAAATTATTTATTCAGACAATACTAAAGGCTATCCAATAAGGATTACGCACGCCACCCTTTAAAATAAACAAGTTCAACATAGAAATCAGAGACACTTATCTCTTTTCAAAAACGCCTAAATTCACCCACATTTTTATATGATTCGCAAAACCGAAAAAGTTAAATTTTTTAAAGCGACTAACCAACACAAATAACAACACTAGCATCAGCGTAACGTTAAAATACTTGTGTCGATTATTACAAGCGTTTTTAAAATCCAAATGAC
Source organism: Uranotaenia lowii (assembly GCF_029784155.1). NCBI lineage: Eukaryota > Metazoa > Arthropoda > Insecta > Diptera > Culicidae > Uranotaenia > Uranotaenia lowii. The sequence continues at coordinate 110,307,572 of NC_073691.1, read as the reverse complement.
GATTTTAAACACTATAGATAAAATAAGCAGTTCGATGGCATTTTCATATTATTGGATACCTATATACTATAACATAAACCATAAAAAATATCATAAACAAAGACGCTATACGCTTTTGAAAGAAAATTAAGGTCCTGGAAATGGTTTCTGAATGATTTCTTAAAAAGCGTGATAAAATCGAAACAATAACCGTGATAAAATCGAGCGTGAATTTGGCGAGTATTGATAAAATCGAATAGTGATAAAATCGAGAAACTACTGTAATTTAAATTTTTTTTTAAGTTTTAACAAAAAAGTGGTAATTAATCAACTGTTTCTTGGTTGCTTATAGTATAATATCAAACGAAATACCCCTTAATGTATACAATCAACAGCAATGTTTACGTGTTCAATAATTGAAACACAGTCTGTTAAATATTAGAATCCGCGTGTCCAATTGTGACAAAATATGTTTGAATAAAAGGTCTCTAGTAATGGTTTCAAAACATATTTATGATCTCTAGGGGAGATAAACCCGAGTCTACTGATTACCTCTCCGACACCTTACCAATAGGCCAAATCGACAGACAAAACAAGCCAAGCTGTAGCTCTATTATTCAGTTGACTTCATTAATTCGCTGCTAGATTCCCCGGAAGAAAACGCTCATCTTGCCTTCATTAATGGTGCTCATAATGCCTCGGGGTGTTTCAGTGACTGTGACTGGTTTTCAGCTTTCGCAAAATTTTTTAAAATGTTTTTATCTACTTTTTCAAGTTTCATCCAATTAGGCAATGGACTATTTGAGTGTCTGAACATGAAACAATGATGTAATTCACATATTACAGCTGTTCTCTATGGTTAAATAAGCGTTTTGCTTAAGGTGGCCATTATGCCCCCATCTCCCCTATTTTTTATGTAACTTATTTATAATACCAAGTTTTTGAATCAAATAGGGGAGATGGGGGCATAATGGCCACCTTAAGGAAAACGGTTATTTAACCATAGAAAAAGCTATAATATGGAGGTTACATTATTGTTTCGTGTTCAGACACTTGAAAAGCCTATTCTCTAACGGGCTGAAACGTGAAAAACTAGATGATAACGTTAAAAAATGCATTTTAAAAATTTTTGCCAAAAGCTGAAAACCAGCCACTGTGGAGGCATAATGAGAACCCCCCCTGAGGCAGTATGAGCACCATTAATCAGGGCAAGATGTGCGTTTTCTGCCGGGGAATCTAGCAGCGAATTCAATTCGATGAAGTCAGGTGAGTCGTAGATTCATCAAACAAAGCAATAACAAAATAATCTAGGTCTGTTTGTAGAATACAAACAATTAACGCACGCTCATACATTATGTGCTTTGTTCGGAGGATGATGCTACTAGCCGTATAATGTAACAATAAAAAAATCGATCATGAATTGTAAATGAAAAAAAATCACCTCGAACGGAATTCGAACTCTAGTCTTTTGATTACCTCTCCGACACCTTACCAATAGGCTAAATCGTCGGATGAAAACCAGTCAAGGTGTGGCGCTATGAGTCAATTTTAATTCGCTGCTAGATTCTACGGCAGAAAATGCTCATTATGCCTCGATAATATGGTGCTCTATATGCCCCTAGACAACAAATACATTTAGAGTAAAAAATACTTCAAAATATTCTGTTAGCTTAAATCATGAAAATAAATCTTAGGATGGATGAAATTTTAATGTTAACTAACGCGTAATGCAAAACATTCATATCCCAGCATATGGAAATGCGATTGATGAGATTTAGTTCTGATTTGCATTTTGTTGTATTTTGCCCCAGACAGCTAACTGAATTATAAAAATATTTGTTAAAAAAAAATTTGGTGATTGTTCGCACAAAATTTGAACCCCAACAGTGTTGGGATAGGATAATGAAAGCAATATAAAGTTTGTAGGTGATATCATTAAGCCAATCCGTCAAACTAGGTAAAGTTTTTTATGGCATCGAAAAATGTAAAAATTTGTTCATCTATTGCTCGAATTTTTAAATTTTTTATGAGAATCAAAAACTTTTAAAAACTCTTTCACGATGTTTAAAACTATGTCATCATCAATTTGTTATCATTCAATTATATCTTTATTACAGTATATTGAAATAAAATTTGAATGAGTGTTATGGTATACAAATGTTGCATCTAACCCTGCTTTTGCATGATGCCCCGTTTGATGGTAACTTGCAAAAAACTTTGATTTTAATGTAAAATCTAATGAAACACTTGTAAATGTATAGTCTTTAATAATTTTTTTATGTCATTGAGAAGCCATTACTCATAAGAACACCAATTGCAGGTATTTTTGGTCCTGTTGAAACTAATTTTTACACTTTTCTGCACATATGAATGTTGCATACATTTAGGGTTAGAAAAATACTACAAGATTCTTCTAGCTGAAATCATAAATATAAATGTTTGGATGAATGAAATTTCAATTAAGACAAATGCGTGATGCAAAACATTCATATTCGAGCATATAGAAACGAGATTTACAAGGTGTGATTGCATTTTGTTGCATCTTACCCCAGACAGGCAACTGAATTATAAAAATATTTATTTAAAAAAAATTGGTGACTGTCCGAAAAATATTTTACACCAACAGTGTTGGGATCGGATGATTTAACCAGTAAAAAGTTTGTAGGTGATATTAATCAGCCAATCCGTCATACTGGGTAAAGTTTTTTACGGCATCGAAAAATGATAAAATTTGTACATTTATTGATGTATTTTTTTAAATTTTGAATGAAAATGAAAAACTTGAAAAAATAGCTTAAGATGTGAGAAACTATGTCTGATCACCATAAGAATTAGAGACATCAAAAGGTAGTCAAACTAAACCTGCTCCAGAATAAATAAATGTGGGTTTTATTTTAAATTTTCGAGCAAAAAAAAAAAAAATAAACAAGAAATTCAAAGCTAAGATTTGATCCCACAACATTTGATCTACTTTAACAGTACGACATCGACTAGTAATCCGTCTTGGACCAAAAAAGGATACAACAAATAATAGTGTATCCATAGGTCAATGTAAAATCCAAAGAACATAAGATAACGCACTGTCCACCGTAAATCCTGATAAACGAACTATCGTCAGCATCATCATCATCATCACCATCATCATCATCACCTTCTTCGGCGTCCTTGTTGTTGTTGTTGCTGTTGTCAAATCTTCACTTTATCAGTGCTTCCAGTGGGAAATGCGATACGATAGCCTGTCCTGTCCTGCCTTGTCCTGTCCACCCCAAAAACAACAGAATCCTTGAAGTCGCGCGCGGCGCCACCTTTTACTTATCCACCACAAGTGACTGCACTCGCACACCTGTGTGATGTGGTGTGAAGAAGAGTTGATACTGTAAGGTCGTCCCCATCATCGAACTGCACGGCATGTGGCTTAATCAGCAGGACGTGCGGGTTCAGCTGGACCAAGAAAACAGCGTCGAGCGTCGTCGTCGTCGGGTCAGGTCGATTGTTCCGGTTGGATCGGTCGGTCAGTCGGAAGCATGCAGCCAAAACGCTGGAGTGGAATTAAAAAATATAATTTTTGATACATGTTATAGTGTATAGTTCTTGCCTGCTGTCGGTCGAACGGATGTCGAGGGATTGGGAGGGGGGAAGAGGTCGAATAAAAAGAATCTCGTAACTGCTGCCGGTCGACACGGTCCTCCTCCTTGTTTGGGGTGGTAGCCCAAGTACGGCTCGGCCGTTACAACCGAGAACAACAATCAGTAGTGGTGGAACGATGTGAGGGTGGCCGCCGTCTTCGTCGTTCGATGATACTGACGGCGGCGGCCGCGACGTCGTTGGCTTCCACGAGGATAATAGCCGCCACACCGCCACCGCCACCGTGTAAATCCTGTGAGAGATCGACTGGGTGTGGGTGCTCCGGAAAAAAACCGAACGGGATGGATGACGACGGAATGGGCGCGAAATTCAAAGGGGGTGGTGGCGTGGACGAACTGAGAATGCTGACTCTGCTGCCGTTGCTGTATCTGTGTGACTTTTTTCTCGCTATGTTCGTATTTTTATTTTTATTTTCGTTGTAGAAAAACTGGGTGGATTTGTATTAGTGCTGGATGGGTGGTGGTGTGTTAAGGTCGCAATGGTTTGGGAAAATCATCGGGAAAAGCGGAAAGGAAAAGAAGTGTATTTTTTATGTAGCTCACTCGCGGATGCTGTTCAGGCTGATGTTGATGTTGATGATGCTGATGCTGCTCTGATGCTGCTGCTTCCTCTCCTGGCCTTTGGTAGGTACTTGGGAAAAACCGAGCCTTGGCACGGCACCACGTCAAGTATATAGAGCACACAGCGATATTAGTAATAATGTATATACATAAGGAAAACAACACATTATTATATACAATTTTCGTTTTTCCGATAGAGAAAAAATTGGTGTAGCAAATCAGCAAAAGATTTCTAACCGCCAAACTGAACATACACGCAATTACATCCGCGGTCTAAGTTCGTTCAATTTTTTTTAAGTTTTTCGATACATTTCCCTCAAATCGAGATCAACGGGTAGGGAACAAAACTAGTAACAGTGCACGGAGATTAGCAGTTTTGGTGAACCGATCAAAGTGGTTATGTTTGATAATTAGTTGCACAAAAAGCTTAAAAACCATTTATTGGATCAAAATAAACAACAAATTCGAAGGACAAGTGAACACTTTAAGACATCAGTTTCGGATTCCAAGGAATGTTACAGCACGTCAAACTATCCCAAATAGAATAGAAAATCAACAGCGCTAGTGTCTAAGCGCGAACGCGCAAAATTGATAACGCTCGTTTGGGGGAAACCGAAATGAAAAAAAATTAAAGTAATTAGCTTGCCTAGAGCTCTCTCAGCGGTTATAAAAAAAATTGCCAAAAAAGAGAACCAGAATCGTCAGAATCGAAAGAGCTGTTTATATATACATGTGATATTAACCCCCCAGCAGCCGAGGAGCAAACCGCGCGCTCCAAGAAGACATCGAGAAACGCGACGGAGGAACAACGCGGAAAACTATATACATTAAAAACGGCAACTACCATCAAAAATATTCGCCAAAAAAATGTGAAAAAGTAAAACCGATTTTTTTCGGTTTTCGTGTGCTGTGGTGGCTGGCTGCTTATTTTTCGTGAGTGTGTCTTTTTGATACTTGACTGTGTGTGAGCGCGCCCCGTTTGGAAGTTTTCTATCCTTTTTTATTACTGCAGAAGCAGAAGAAGCAGCAGCAGCAGTTAGTACATGCTCTATTTTTCGCATTTTGTATTACAATATTTAGTTAGTGTTCTGTGTCGGCATCGCCCGGGAGGGAGTCGATGATGCACACGGAATAACGGAAATATGGCACCGCGTTAAAAGAGCTGTCCATTTTCGTTACCTCATTTACACAACTGCATTTGTTTCCCGTACCCAAAAAAACACCTGAATTCAATGGAGACGATTATTACTGGACTGCACCACTCCCAGGAAGCAACTCTTTTTGTCTGTGTTATTAATTTTTAGTGTTATCGATTAGTTCGTGTCAAACATCAAAGTGATATCGCAATAAAGAAAAACATCTTGGAGAGTAACAAACATCTACTGGAGCTGTGCAAATCATACAAAACAAAAAAGCAAATACAAAACAAAGCATCCTTACAAAACCCAAAGTGCTCAAATGAAAAAAATCACTTAAAACAACCAAAAAAAACACAAACCATTCAAGAAAATGGAAAAGCTACTACCTTTCGCTGGGCCTTCGCTACTAGTAGGATCTTGGCCAAACTGATTTAAGGGGTGTAAATTTGTGTGGTGTGAAAGTGAAATTTTAAACCATCATCTCATGTGCCAAACAAAATACTAACGGTGGCAGTGGTAATTTCAAAACAAAAACAAAAAAATCCAATCTACCGTACTGCCAACCACCACTGGACTGGAATACCCAGGATTTTAATTAAACCAACCGACCATCCCTCATCTAGATTAAGGTAAAATTTTGGTTCTAGAAACCTTTTTTTTTGTTTCAAAAGGTGCTTTCAATCAATAAAACGTAAGAATGAAAAAATCCTATTTCTTTAGACTCCAAGATTTAAATCCCTATGACGTTATATGAGATTTATATGACACTTATTTGTTAAAATGTTTAATGGAATTGGAGCTGTGCAAAATTTCAATTGGAAGACTATATGGCGACCGTCAAACACCTTCGAGTATAGTTGAAAACACGCAGGAGAAAAGGTGAAAATTTATCAAACCACAATATTATGAAAAACTTTCATACTATCAGCTCAAACAAGTAGCTCTTTAATGTTGAAACTCTGGAAAGTAATCAAAAAGGAATAACTGGTTCCCATCTTCATTTTAAGATTTTTATCTGATTTTTAAGTTGCAGATTGTGGGCGTAAAACGCTTGTTCATAATTACCCCCTTGCCTATGGGGTAGTTATGAACACTGTAACGATTCTTGTTATGTGACTTTTGATATTTGCTTTATTTCTAGATTGAAACCACGTCTAAACAATGCATTGTAGTGAGATTTGTTGATTTTTTAAATTTACTGATGAGAAGTTACAGGTTATTTTCAGTTTTTCATAGTTGGGAGGCATCTTTTCATATAATCACAAATCCACAATTATAAAAAATATATAAATTAATGTTATAGGCTTATTTTCAAGATTTAGATGGTTATCGTGATTTTGAAGGTAAGAAGTAAATTTTAATCATAAACATCATCATCTTGTTAAGTATGGGGTAAATACGAACACGTCTTCGTGCGTGGGTAGATTTTTTTTTCAGCATAAAATCATATGGAGCCACATGGAGCATCAATTACCAAACATAAAACTTTCAATAACAACATTTTATCTCTATTCACATTGACGAGGGAGTCAATTGAAAAGACACGTCTCAAAACGATTTTCGTTTCTCAGAGACATAAGTTTTGTTAATAACTGTAGCTACAAAATTTATACAGTTAGGTTTGCAAGTTTTAATCGTAACTTATCAATAGAATGACAAACTATCACATTTGATCAGTTTTGAGACCCTACTATGACCCTAACGGCGCTTAAGGCGTTTGTTCGGAATTAACCCTTGTTCATAATTACCCCACTTAGCCCTATAATACCCAATAGATAAAACAGTGGGTACTATATTTTATAGTTGTTTATGGATGTGAATTGATGTATGTACATTCAACAATATATTGTCAAGAAAAAGAAACAATTAATTGACAAGATTACACCCGTAAATAAAATTTTAACCACGTAAGAACATTTGAAGTGTTGCTCCCCTTAAATACAAGCTTACCTTTACAGATATATTTTTCATAGATTGTAACGGAATAAAGGGGAAGATTGGATTATTTTTTTAAGAAAAATGAACTGAGGCCCACATATTTTACACCTTTGGTTGTCAAACAGGGCTGTAGGAAGAACCACCTTTACATATTTCATTAATCATTTTTAAGTTCTTTTACATTACAAGTTTTTTGTTTTGAAAAGAATCTCTTGAAAAAACATCCTTAAATCTTTGAAATGGTAAGCTATATTTATATTAAAATTCCTTTAGTAGAAAAATAGATAACTTTAAAGTGTGTTCAAGAAGCTGGTGAGTTCAGCTTATTTGATTTGAACCTAGAAGAAGTTTTTTAAAGAATAAATCAAACTTTCAAAAGTTAAAGTACATAATAGATTTAAACTTTGCGGTTCAAATCTGGATCATGCAAACTTATTCAAATTCTTGATTTAAGTTTGAAATTTGGCTTTCGAAAAAAAAACTGGAATATTAACTATGTTAAACAACACACAAAAAAAGGAATTTCGTGTAATTTGTTTTACAGGAAATTTACAAAAACTATTTTTTACTTGAAAATCAATCAATTATGGATAATTTAAAAAAAAAAAAACAGGGTTTTTCAAGAAAAATATGGCAAAATCCACTCAAATTCTACTTTAAATTTGTAGCTTTCACCTGAATTATATACCGTAAAATGGGGTTGATAGGGACATGGATATGAATCGGGACGTAAATCAGAAAAATTGTTGTGGTCCGAATGTCAATCCATCTACACACTATTTTTTCCCCTTTCAGGATCAAAACGTTCCTTGATTTATAGCACAAAAACAAGTATAAATTAAACTTTTTTTAAAGGCATACACCGTATTAACCGATTTCGGCTTTACAGACTGAATATATGACGTGAACCATTTAAGATTAACATAAAAAAAAATTTACTTCATGCTGTCTGAATTAATTTAATAAAGCGTTTTTTTAAGCAAGCCAAATTTCATACTATAAGAAGTGTTTTTTGGCAATACATCAAATATTGATGTGACATGTCTACAACTTTGGTTTATAGTGAAAAATTCCTTCAACAGGATTTGGGGAATAAAGGAAGGAAATTATTTTAAACTGCTTCGAACGGTGACACATTTTAACAAAAAACTATTTTGACCACTTATCTTGTGGTTAATCGGGACATGTCCATACAACTGTTTAAAATCCCCTAAGATTGTCAAAAATAATGTTGAACTGAACAAAATTTACTTTTAAGATGATCCTAGAAGAATACGGCTTCCAGCTTTCGCAGGAAATCTAGGAATGAAATTTTAAATTTTATTTGAATTTTTTGCCAATGCAGTTAGGCACTACCATCAACATTTCTTCGAATATATGTGTGGGTGATAAAAATGAATATTCTGGGGCTTGCAAAAATAAAAAAAAATATTTGAAAACAAAAAACTATGCACTAATTTGCCTTCTAAAATGCTAAAAGCTATGTACGAGTTTCGTATCAAATAAGCAACTTTCATTCCACTTAGGGGAGAAATTTTTTTTCAAAATTGATAGTTATGAAATTATTTTATCTACTACACGGTACAATTTCATATTCTACAGAAAAAAAAAACTATTCCTGACTTTAGATTCCAAATCAGGATTTCCATTACAGGCCAAGAATGGAAAGTTGTTTCAGGCTCTCAACCATGAATCCATTATTTTAATTCTGACGTTTTGGGTTTCATATTTCATCATATTATATTGAATTTATAATGTTTATTTTAACTTTTAATCCGACTTACGAATTTGAATTAAAATGTGAATAAAATGAAAAAATATATGAACCTGACTCTGAATTTTAAATTCAGGATCACCATTTCGAAGCTTAATAATGTTTGAACTCCGCATAAGTACTTAATTTTAATTTTTTTTAATGGGATTTTTAAAAATTGAGTTTGAGAACTTCATATAAGTATCAAACAAAAACTCAGGTTGGTTTTTAATTTTGTTTTCATATTTAGAAAATTAATATTAAAATGTTGAAAAGGCATGTCAGTTTCCAAATTTGAACAATTTAAAAACAGCATTTCATTTCGATTTTTTAATGACGATACGAACCTAAAATCAAGTATCCCAACTGAATACCAAATCTGAAATAGGAAAACAGGAATACAAGTTTTGATAAACTGAAGCAGAGGGCTGAACATGTGATTAGTTTTCAAGGTTTTGAGGTTATCTCTGAGTTAAGATTGTTACTTTTGAATAACCTTACTTAATAATCAAAATTCGATTAAGAATATCAAATTTTTAGTGTAGAATAGAAAATATCACTTGCTTTTCTGACCCTTAGATGAGGGGGGGGAGGGTTTAACCCCCAAAACCCCTCGGTTCATACGTCCATGACTGTCAAGTATCCCAAACTGCTTCAGAAGGTGTCATACTCAACTCGTACAAATTCTAAAATTCATTAGGTACTTCTACAATCCAAGCAAATGGGATTGAACGAAAAAAACATCGTTCAATAGAAAACCCTCTCAGCTTTGGCTGGAGTCATAATTAGGGTAAATAAGAAAAAAAAACTCCTAAATATATACAGCGGCAACCGACATATTGTTTTAATAGAACTCAATCCTGGATGATGGAAAAGAGGAAAATCTGGATTTGACAAGACAGAAATACATTCCTTCCACAATAATTAGTCACTCAACCTATCCTTTCACTTTAAAATGCTCGTTTATTCGAGTGTTAGTAGATCAAACATCAAGCTTTGTATGAATTTGAGTCATTGAGAATTCAATCTTTGATTTCAACTGTAATTAGTCAAATTGCTCACAATTATTAGTCAAATTAAGGTTCATGGCAACACTCGAAGATCAACATGGAAATCACCATGTTTATGACAAACATTTAAGGGCTTATTATGTTTGTATACATTCAAGGGGCAATTTGGGTTGAGCTAGCAATTAAGAATTTTTTTTTGGCTTGCCAAAAAGTGACCAAATATTTTGTGGAATGTGATGGATGCTGTAACAACTGTGGGTCACTTTTATTTTCCCAAACATTATTGAAATTACGCGTTTTATCTGAGTTGAGTAATTTGTAGCCTTTTGTCACTGTTACTCATTGTGTTTAAGCAGGGCCGGATAAAGCATTCGGGGGGCTCGGGGCAATTTTTCTAAGGGGCCCTTATTTAAAAAAAAATTATATTGTGAAAACAAATTATATTTCTGCGCTACTCAGCTGTCTTATATTTAGTAGCCATAAAAATGAAACTCCATTAAAAAAAATCCATATTAAACTTAAAGATTAACCAGAGAGTTATATAAATGTTTGAAATGAAATAAATGAAGATGGACATTTAAAGTTCATCTCTACAAAGGTTAAATAAAAAAAAGGATCACGATACAGAATCGTATGAAACATGCAAATGCAGCACAAAAAGTAAAACTGCTGATCGTTTATCCATACTCGAGAGACCAACTCTGATTAAATGTTCAGTCCCACGATAAAATTTCAGTCTAAGTCAAAACTACAATTCAGAGAAAAAATAAAAGTTACTTTACAGGATAACATTTGAAAAGCATGTGGATTCCATATTTTAATGTGGGAGATTGATTTGAATTTTAAATTCATAGACTTCTACATCAAAACTCGAAATACATATTTGAATAAAGCATAGAAATTTGAAATAAAATTTTAAATCAAGAATCTGTTGAAGGATAAAAATTCCAGATCAAAATAAATAAATCAAGGTTTCAAATAAAACTTTCGAGCTCATAGACAGACTATTAATTATTAAAATTTGAATTTATCTCATATGTAGATGTTAAACATATTTTCGAGAACAAAATTGGCCTTGCTCGAGTGCGGTGGCATATTTTTCCGCGGTCGTGTTTTGCTTTGTGATTTTTCCAAATTTATTTATCTTTCATGTTTAATGACCAAGTTTCAATAATTTTGACAGTGCGGTAAATTATTTTATATCGGTCAATTCTTCAAGTAGTGTACAATAAACGGAAGTTGTAATCGTGTGTGAAGTTGGTGGAGGTGGACGAATCAAAGGGGCTGGTACTTCGCCTTCCGAACCGAACCAGAACCGTTTTGCTCCCAAAGTAGTGAACCTTCATATAAGAGAAGCGACATCTGATCCCTCTTAAAATAAAATATGTGGCAACATCGTTTAAATCTTGGACAAAAAAATCCTCAGCACTGTTTACTGGCTCAATGTTCAAGATCTATAGTGAACGTTCCTTCAATCCAACGAAACAACATTGAACTCGATGCCCGAAGGATCGCGATAAACGGTATGAATGACTTGAATTTCGTTAACAATTCAGTTTTCTAACTAGGAACACGATTCACCAAAGCATTGAAAAAAAATTGCAACTAATAATAAATTCATATGACCAGCTTTAAAATTATCTGTTTGAACTATAACAACAATCACAATACCTTCCTTGGATGAGTTTTCAATAAAAAAGGTAAAAGCTCTGCGACAAATGCTCGGATCGATTGGAATCGATTTTGACAGTTCTTTTGTATCGATTGGAATTTTGTGTTTGAGACGTCGCTTTTCTTATATGTAGGTTCACTATCCCAAAGTGCTGTTGGGTTGCAGCAGGGGAACTGAACTTTAAGATCGTTTAATCTTTTAAAAAATTTGAAGATAAATGCCTGTCTTTCATTTTCATTTCCTAAGTATTAGAGTTTCGTTTAACAAAACAAGTTCCTTTTTTTGCTAAACATGCTTGATTTTGTTATTTGAGGCCCTCAGAGCCAAAAAGGTATAAGTGACAAAATGGTCGATTTTAAGTTAATGATGCCAAACGATTCTTCATATTTCAAACTATATTTGGTGTTTTTTCAGAATTTTACAATTTTATTTACATACTTTTACGTTCGAGAGCAAAATACAAATTTTCTGAAAATATATGGAAAATGGCCAAACACAACAACTTTAAATCGTTTTTTTTCTCAAAATAAACTTTCATGTACTTAAATCCCTTTTGGCTCCAAGGGCCTCATTTGAAATATTTACATTTTCAAATTTGAAATGTTTACTTTGAATATACTATGAATATATTTACTCAAATTGATGGGAAAAGAAAAAAAAAATGTATTTAAAAGTATTGATATTCAAAACATTTCTTTGTGCTCTTCACTTTAAAATTCAGTATCGATCTATCTTTTTTGAATTCTAACCTAGTCAAACAATGTTAATAATTCAATGAAACTTATACTGTACTTGAAACAAGAACATTGAACGTTAACTCGTGTTTTAAAAACTTATACTCGTTATTAGATCACATGTAACGTTTATTTCATATTCGTTGTAATGCAATCATGAACGCTAAGCAAAATTTGAAACTTCTCGACTACCATGCGGTTTTAGTCTGTCAATCAACTAGGTTCGGTTTTGCCGCAGCTCCGAAAACTGTAATCTAAGCAAATAAAGTTCATATCGTGCGTCATCCCAATTGGAATCGTATTACCTTGAAATTATCAGCACATTTTGGCTAGTTTGAACAGTTTGGCGAACAAGTTTATGATAGTCCCGAAAAAGTACGCTTTTAATCTTATCAGTGTAGTATATAAGTGCCACAAACGGCGCACCATTACCATACACTGCAAACGCAGTTTCACAAAGTTTTTTTTCCTTCTTTTTCGGCACCAATGTGATGATGATACCACTTAATCGTAAACACCGTTAGATGACTTGGAAACTTTTTTCGACAAAGAAACCAAACTGATAACAAACACTTTTATTTAAAGTGAAATTTATGGCAAATGAGCGAACAAACATATGGCAGATTAGACACCACTACACGACTAATGTTTTCCTGCAAGTTTAGTCTGGAGCGAAATTGGGAACAATAAGTCATTGAAATTTCGATGATAATGAAGAACATGGCATTTGCACTTGCAGTAAATATTGAATATAAAGTTCATTTTAGGGCCATTGATCTTTACTACTATATTGAATATAAAGAAAGTTACATTCACGATATACTTACTTACATATATGCGAAACAATAGGGTTCAAGAATGTTCTTGATCACCATTTCAATAACTGAGCTGAGTAAGCTTTTAACTGAAATAGTGAAAAAAGACTATTGTTTCCACTAATCGATAATTATTTGCAAATTATAAAATGTGCGCAAACACTTGTGCGCACTTGTTTGCTAGTATCATTGAATAGGTTCATTTGTTTGCAAGTAGGTACACTGGAACTTCCCACTTTACATAGTTAAGCCGACTATCTGCCCGTATATATACATACATACACACGTACGTACAAATTAATACAATATTTCGCCTATTTTTCGGACTATCATAGGTACGAATTGAAGGAAAAATAAAAAATGATAAGGCCGCTGTGATAAAGAGACGACTATCAGTTTCCGCGAGTACAATAAAAGAAGGACAAGTAAACTATAGGTACAAACCTACCCTGAGTAAAAAAATACGTTTACTGGCCTCTGATAACGAACACGCCACACGTAGAATTCCAAACATAAACGGAACAGTTCACGAAATTTTCATACATACAAGGTTATTTTACAATCGACTACAGTTTAGCTTTTACAAAATTTGCTTATGATAGTTTATAAGTGATGCAGTTTTAATTTGCATAAATAATCAGTGTTAGAAAGATACTTGAATCTCAAAATATGATTGATGAACAACGTTATAACGTTACGTTAGTACAATGGCCAAAATAACTAAACAACGACTGTTGCTCTGTTTTTGCTTATAAAACTCGTCACAAGAGGTCTTTGTTTCGAGATAACTCTACAAAATGTTTGAATAGTTCGTTTTTGAAAGAACACACATGAAAAGGATTCCTTAAAGCTATAAAGTGCCAGAACCCCCAGCAAACATAAAATCGCATTAAAAAAATAACTCAAGTCATTGAAAACGTTACTGCGAATCGTAATTCCAACTAAATCAAGTAAAAGGTCCTAAAAATCGTTACTCGAAGTTGGATTAAAAGGTTTAAATCGGATATGATAAAAAGTCCACCATATTTATAAATTTTGAAGACGATTTCGTTCCTTTGCTTTCTTCCGCGTGGGTTTAGTGAGAGAATAGCTATGTTGTTCTCTCTGCGACCAGCAGCGCAACCAGATTGCTAAAAATCAGATGGTGTATTTTCAAGAATAACTCAATGACAGAGGCAGCAAATATTATCGCTGGCAGCGGTTCGCATGCGTTGAGAGAAAAAAACTTGTGCTCTCATGCATTCTTTCAATATGTATGAATATGATGTCGAATATCGTACAACTCGTATACTCTTATCGTTTAGGTCAGAAGTTGAAAATATGTATGTATATGGCCTCCACTTTGGTAAGTAAATGCAGTTTTTTCTAGTTTAATACGATTATTTTATAATGTATATGAGACGTATAAAAAAGTTGTTGAGGAATATACCTACAAAAATGTTTGCTGGGCATTTGTATGATCATCTTGACAAATGTCAAGCTCAAATTTAAATAAAAAATGTTGACCCAATGCACAATATGAAAATTTTGACCCAAATTCTCATAAAGTTTAAGACCTTGAACATTATTTATCTTATGTTCAGTTCTCAGGAATTGAAGTGTTATTTGGCCTTTATTACCCAGAGTAAAACCCTCTTTTTTTTCAATTATTATTTTTTTTAAATTTTTCTTGTTAATTAAGTATTCAAAAATGACAAAAATGATGAAAATTTCATATTATTAAAAAACATAACTCTCAAAAGACAAAGACATACTAAAAACTAAATATTATATAAATACTTAAAAATGATGACAAGGACAAAAATTGCAAATATGATTAAAAATATTATAGACAAAACAACGAAAGCGCAACATGCTCTAAGAACATGATATAAAAAATACAAAATGACTAAAATTGGTCAAAAATTGACTAAAAATTACGTTAATGTTAAGTATAACAGTTTTTTTTTGTAGAAATAAGTGAAAAAACTTGAGAAAAAAAAACGTTCGGTTTTGGCAACATTCGATTTTGGAAAAATGATCGAGGGTGTTGCCAAAACCGAACGGGGTCTGTAATCCCACTTTCATAAAAAAAAAATTAATTTTTGATCAATTAAGCAAATTCTTTTACAAAATAGCATATCTTTTAAATAACTTAGCCAATCAAACTGAAATTGTATACGTTTTTGAGCGCATTCTTAATCCTCTACTGCATACGAGCCTCTATACTGCCGCTCATAGCAAGTCCGTCTCATTTGCGTTTCCATCATTTTTCAGTTTATCAATGGAAACACTTTAGTTTCATCTGTAGTTTCAAGAGAAAACTTTTTTTTTGGTACTTTGTTCTGATGAACATCGAAAAAAACCTCAAGAAATTTTGTCCCATTGAACAAATGATCGCAAGTCGGTCCCATATGGCATAAATCATCGCAAGTCGGTCCCACAGCCATAAGGGCCCAGCAAATGATTTTCAACAGAATCAAAACAAAAAAATAATCCTTATAAAGCGAAAATCTTTCATTGGCCGTAGCAGTGACAGATTCTGTTGATTACTTTGATAAAAAACGCATACAAGTGCCGAATTAGCGTTGGACTTTTTACGATTTTTCAATGCCATTTTTCTCACTTCAACAAAAACGCAAATGGGACGGACTTGCTATGAGCGGCAGTATATGCCCTCAAAGTTTTCTTTCGACATTTTTAGCATAACTCAGAACTGTAAAAGAATTCAAACTATTTTAATACATCAAAAATTCAATTAGCATTTATGTAACCTGAAAATAAACAAAAATTTATCTAACCTTTTACACTTTTTAAACGATAAAAACTAATGCAAAAACAATTTTTTGGTATAAATTCTAAGCAACACTTTTTATTGTTTTAATAGTGTTAGAAATGAGATATATTTTCTTTGAATTTTTTTTAAGTTTTCTAAATTCTAATTGAATTATTGATGTACATGTCAATAAAGTTATTCCCGTTGACGTCTTTTTTCTCAACGGATTCAATGTCTATGCAGTAGAGGGTACAAAACAGATTGCCTCTCAAAATCTTATCATCTGTAAATGATCTCTCTTAAATGATTTACAGTGTTTAAGAACCTAAGAAATGTAAAATTGATGTAAAATCATAATCATATAAAGTTAGAAGAATTGATAGTCTGAAAAAAATCTATGTACTTAATAAAATCAAAGAGCTAGGAACAGAACCCATCTTGATCATGTGTTTTTTTTTAATCTTATTTTCAAAACAAGTGTACATAATTTGTTTTGCCGCAAAAAAAACAAATTTTTAATGAGCTCTTCTCACCTTTTTTTCCTCAAGGGATTCAAATTTGTAGTTTTTGGCTCTTCCGACTTAAAAGGTTGCTAACCACTGACCCAGACCATAAGGCCGCTGCTCGTGGCTTAGAGGATAGCCTACAAGTCAAAACATTCTTTGGCTATGAGAAAACGCAGATAAAAAATTCAAACTTTCCGACCCAGTTGACACTAGCCGGTAACATTGGAAATAATCCGCTAAAAATTTGAAACTTATTTGCTACCATTTTCAAGAAGTGTACACTGCTTTGACTGGAAATGACCGTGATAGAGCATATTTTTCATCTATTCCAGACTTCGCGTGTGACACTCGAGTTAATGAAATTGATTATGTTAATGTTTACGAAAGACTTAGAAAACTTGATGCTTCTAAAGGAGCAGGGCCTGATGGGCTTTTGCCCTGTTTCCCTAAAAACTTCGCGATTGAACTAACTGATCCTCTTCTAATTCTTTTCAACATATCGTTCAATCACAAAAAAGTACCCAAATTTTGGAAAAAAAATCATTTTTAATCCCAATTTTTAAGTCTGGGAAATAAACAGATATACGGAATAATCGAGGAATAGCTATTCTATCTTGCATTCCCAAACTATTTGAATCAATTATAAATGAACAATTTATCAACTAGTAAAAATTGTTATAACGTGCAAACAACATGGTTTCTTCAAAAGACGCTCTACAACATTAAATCATCTCGAATTTGTAACATACATTATCAATTCCATGAGCAAAGGCTTTCATGATGAGGCTATTTATACCGACTTCAGCAAAGCCTTTGATCGCATCGACATACCACTTTTAGTCTTCAAATTAGATAAAAATGGGTTTCATCTGAATCTTCTTTCCTAGTTACTATCATACTTAACCCATCGAACCCAAGTCGTTCGATTCCAAAAACGAGTTATCAAAACTCATAGTTGTAACCTCTGGTGTGCCTCAAGGGTCTCATTAAGGACCTCTTCTTTTCATACTGTTCGTAACCGACATTTCCTTTATTCTGAAGCAGGATGAATGTCTAATGTATGCTGACGATTTCAAACTATTTGTGAAAATTAAAACAACCGGTGCAACAAAAGTCTGTTCCAATTGAATGTTAATAAAATGCAACTCTATCTCATTTAGTAGAAAACAAATCTACCGAAACATTGAAGCAAAGCTAGGCAGTGAACCAGTACAAAAATGCAAAATTGTAAGAGGTCTTGGCGTTATACTGGATTCGAAACTCAAGTTTGTAGAACATCAGAATAGGCGAGAGTGGGGTATCATGGGCCACTTTTTTTCTTTGTTTCATAACTTCTTTATTAGAAAAGATAAAATGATAAAAATAAATGGAAAAGTTTTCTACATTTTTGAGGTATCATTAGGCATTTTTTATACATTAATTTCCCAAGTTTTGACTATTTTAAAAAAAGTATTTTTTTTTTTGGATTTGAAAAATCGTGGGGAAACTTGGGCCACCACATCCAAATTGACAAGATAACAAAAAAGCAAAGATTTTGAGTTGACCCAAAACTGAAATTTCATAATTCATTTAGTTATTTTAAAGCGATTTTAGATGAGGAAATTAAAAAGAGAGTTGTGCATGATCGAACAGATCCTAAAACCTGGCTCGCGAACGTTTCGGCAAAATTCCATACATAGGGGTTTTGTTCGCCTCTATCGCATTAGAAAAGATGTCCAAAACATTTTTCATAACTCTTCGTTTGGCATAAGAAAACTTTACAGATAGTGATAACGTATCTGAAGGTGTATAAAAACACCAAAATGGCCCAAGATGGCCCAAGATTCCCCACAAAATGTAGCCCACGATTCCCCACAAGCAATGGTTTGGAAATTGGTTGCGTTTGTGTGACATATTTATGTTTCATCAAAAAATCCTTGTCCACGTGAAAAAACATGACACAACATCATCAGCGTATGAGGATATTTTTGTTTTGTACTTTAGGTCTCTCACGGATGCAATTTTGCGGGTGCTTGTTTAATTATGTAAGTACATTTTTCTAGGCTAGTTATATAAAATGAGCATAAGATACGTACATAAGTCAACTACATATAGAGAAACATGCTTACGCAAAGCGACGACCATGAAAGTTGGATTGGGATTTTTATCTCAACACACATCAGAGATATTCAGAGTGGCCCATGTTTCCCCATGGCCCACGTTACTCCACTTTCCCCTACTATCATAAATAAAGCAAATTTTATGTTAGAGCAAGTTCACTGGTGTTGGAAAAAAGTGATAGAAATTTTGACATTTTGAAAATTTAACCATGCAAAAATGTTTTTGCATGGCAAAATTTTCAAAATGTGCAAAAAGTGTACGATCGATATTAGAGTATTGTAGCGTCATATGGAATGCTTATTCAAATATTCACGAGCAATGTCTTTAATCTGTTCAAAAACAATTTTTTGTATGCACTCCGTAAAATCAATTGGACCACTTTCCTCTCCCCTCATACGAATCTCGTTGTAAACTTATTCACATAGAACCTCTCAGTAAACGTAGAGAATGTCCTCAAATTGCATTTGTAAATGATGTTTTTGTTGTTGCCCAAAGAATAAACAGTCTGGAATTACTTTCAAAACTCAATTTTTTTGCACCCTCCCGTCCATTAAGAAACAAACACCTATTCTATATTAAATTTTGTGATAAAGACTATGCCAAACATCAACCCATTAATCAAATGATGTACAAATACAATGCACAAAGTGAAATTATAGATGTAACAATAAACAAAACAGTCTTCTAAGCCAACGGTCATGAAATCGAATCCCGGTCAGGACATAACATAGTACACGTTCTGTAAGTTGGTGGTTTTAGTATTTTTAAGATGCCAGCCATCATATCATCGAAAGTTGTACGCTTAGATTTAAGTTTGTTTGTTTGTTTCGATTATAGTCTTCCTATTTACTTAAATCTAAGCAGTGGCATGTGATATAGCTCAGTTGGCAAGTCTGTTGTCTCCTGAGCCTATGTCCGCGAGTTCGAGCCCAAGAGTAAACATCGAACACAGTTGTACCGGAAAAGTTTTTCAATAACGATCCGCCAACTGTAACGTTGATAAAGTCGCGAATGCCATAAAGATGGTAAAACTCTTTATGGCATTCGCGACTTTATCAACGTTACAGTTGGCGGATCGTTATTGAAAAACTTTTCCGGTACAACTGTGTTCGATGTTTACTCTTGGGCTCGAACTCGCGGACATAGGCTCAGGAGACAACAGACTTGCCAACTGAGCTATATCACATGCCACTGCTTAGATTTAAGTAAATAGGAATTTGTTCGAGGGAACATCAAGTTTCATAGACATCCTGTGTGTGTGTTTGTGTTCGTTTTTTGAGTAAATATAAAAATTAAATATTACAGTTGATATAAGCTCTTGCCATCCTCAAACCAAACTCTAAGATGCCTCATAATTTACTAAAAACATTATATAGCTCTCAAATTACAGAGTAGCTGTAGAACAGCTGGGAAATATAAAGGAGAAGAGGATCAATATTATCATGTGGCTTGACAAACCGATACAAAATGTTGACGTTGTATTTAAACCATATTCAAAGCAGTGCTTCATGCTTCCAAGTGATATTACTCACTAGTGCATAACTGTAACCTGTGTGCAATGCTTATGGTTCTTTCTTGTGAAGTTAGGGGGGATACCTACAACCTGAGCTTTATTTTCACCATAAGCATCATGTAGGGGAAAACTGTACAAGACGCACCAGTTTAGCATAATCGCTATTTACAGCGATACCAAACATCTAAGATCCAAATCGAAACTTTACGATGATTCAGGGATAATAAAAAACTTAAAAAACTTAAACAGCCAGAAAACAAAACGCGGGGTAGAACGCCAAAACAAGTGGACAGAACGCACCATATGGAAAGGGTGGTGAAAAAAGATCAGTGATTATACGAAATGTAATAATTGAAACATCAAATGTTTAATTGCATGGTCATCGTTTTTTTGAAAACCAACCATACTTTGGCAAAAAATCATTTATTATTGCTAAACTAATCGAAAATTTCGCTTTTCAAAATACATTTTTTTACATCCTTATAGGTAAAAAGCCTTCCGGTAGGCAACGAAATTCAATCCCTTGACTGATATCGCGGGAAACATGGTGGCGGATATCTTTTTTGGTGCACGTTTTTAACTCGAACAAGGACGAAATTTGTTATAATTATGTATTGGTGTCGTAATTTAGGAGTATTAAAAATTTGAGCCTAAAACACGTGGTCTTGTGGGCATTCTGCCCCAATTTTGACATGATTGATTTAAGTTAAAACTTGTGAGAAGTTAGTAAAATACAACAAAATATTTATAGTCTTTCGAGTGCTTACGAGTGGAAAAACGATAAGCTGTAGTTTCATCAGATTGCGCAGACTGGTTTGCCATAAAACCTTATATGTTACCCATGAAAAATTACAAGTTTCATGATGATTCCATTAATCCTTCTGTTTCTAAGAACCAAAGTCGTCTTAATGAACTTTTCATGTAGCAAATGATGAAAAACCTTGTTTGCTACAATAAAAATGAAGAAAAACATCATTAGAAACCATACGTTAGTGCATTTTTGAGAAAGATTGGCATGGGCCATTTTAACCCGCTGGTGCGTCTTGTACAATTTTCTCCTACACTAAGCGTGTTACATGCACCTAGCAAAAACATATTTTGTTCAAACGAAGAAAATAGAACAGAGTAGAGTGAGCCATCAACAGGACCCCGAATCAGTCTCGAATCTTGGCGCTATGAGTTGTGTGTGCAGTACCTACCTATGCTCGTTGTGTAGTTGCTTCGCCTAGAACGAGTCACTGAAAAGGCGCATTCACTACAGCATAGCATGTATAAATAGTAGTAGATACAGAGAATATATGACCTTCACCTTAACCCAGTGACAGTGTTGGACAAACGGTCGATTGCCTTTTCTTCTTCACATGCATACAGTAGACAGACGGTTTTTTTTCTCTCCATATAGACACACCACCCAGACCGGAATCGTCTCCCTGTCTATACACATAGAAAGTATAGACACTACTAGTAGTAGGTATCTACATATATTCACATGTTGGAAGTTTTTGCATTCTCCGGTTTGCCTCTAGAAAATGTGGAAAACGCCTTCCGCGCACACATATCGGCCAGGCAGGCAGCGACCGACCAACCGACTGCCTAGACCCCGGTGTCGGATCGGATCGGTGCAGCAATGTACATTTGTAGGTACCTAGTCAGCAGTTTTGCAGCGTCCCTTCATCGGATATTTATATCGGTTCGCTTAGATCTAGGCGAACGGTGAAGCGATTGATGGTTCGATTGCTGGATTTCAAAACTCTTTATCCCTTTATCAGAATGCCCTCGCCATTCATGTTTCAAGGGAACATGTTAACGTTCTTATGGGTTGGAATGACATGTTACGGGAAATATTCATTTGCTTATTTCATGGGCATCCTGCGTTCTTTCCCGGAGATGACACAAACCAATTTTTCCTGCCAGTGCTCATAGTATATGGAAAATAACAGGTAGGCCATTCCGCTTAACCTCACTCGAAAGCTCCGTGTATGTACACAGCATGCTTGCATACCAACAAAAATAGTTATGAAAATTTGGCAGTTTAATATGGAATAGCAATCAAAATTATTAATTTCTCCGACGATAGCCATTCAATTCTTTTGAAAAGGGCTTCAGATTAAAGATTTATTCTTCAGGCTCATCGGAAACTATTTTTTGCATTGGAATTTTGGATCTGAATCATAAATAATGAGCATTCAGAAAAAATTTTCATCGTCGTTCCTTTTTTTTTTGAGAGCAAGCAATGTAATATTTTCTTCTGTCTATGTTAAACATTTGATAAATGATCTAAAATACTTCGTATTTCTGTGATGAAAACTCAATTTAAAAAAAAAACAATTTTTTATTCAAATCACAAAAGAAAAAGGCCACACAAGGCAAAAATATCACTAAATTTTAGTATTAAATCGAGAAAAAGCCCATTGCATATTTCATTCAGCGGTGTTGAAAAGCCAAATATTGTTCGTTGCGTTAAAATGCATAAGTGCATATTTTTTTCACAAATTTTATTTCTTATCAATTTCAAGAAAAATGTGGTTTTTTGATAAATTCCATACATTTGCCAGTTCTTTCCATAACTATTTTTCGGGGCCCCTTACCAATACGTTGAAAGAGAGTGGAATGACCTACCTTGTATATTTCAAAGTACTATGGCCACTGCCTAAACTTTATCAATTAAAACTATTTCAACTGGGCGCTGTGATCATTAAAGTCTTCCGGACTACTGTGCTTACATTTTTTTAAAGGTACATATATAAAGTATACCAGAGACATATCGATGATCATACATATGTTTATCAATCGTTCAATACTTGAAATTTTTCAACGGCATTCAACTTTAGTACAATAAGTTTTGGAGCCAAAACTTATTCACAGGTCTGAAAGCCTAAAAATATATAGCTTTTAATGTTAAAATAAGAGCTGTTCCAATGCATATTTATTTTCATGTTTTATCTCCTCTTCATTCAAAAGCATATAGAAACTCAAGTTCTTTTACCGATGCACATTATCAATGCCTATGATAAGTAATAAGCCTATTCTTCATGTTTTCGAATAGACAACTATTTATGTTTTGATCGGTGCGGCGCCTGTGTACTTAACCATCTTCCATATCCCATATGGCGGGATAACTTTGCATCACACATCAAACCATCACCCCCCACATCAGAGGAGGTACCACCCCCTCCCTAGTGTGTAGTGGTTGTTCATCCAACCGACCGACCACGTGCTATACGCTCATCCTTTAGTGCTCTTCCTCCTCTCTAGAGCGCGCGCTAGAATCATCAGGGCAACAACAACAACGGAAAATATCCTACACTCTCTAGCCGGTCGAGCAGTTGGTAGAGGAATAGTTTTCACTTTCTACTACTTGTTGACTTGTTATTGTTGTTGTTGCTGCTGCTGCCGCTTCCGATCTCGGTCCGTTGGCTTTCCTGCATTCAAACATCAGCCCGACCCGAGTGTGAATAAAAATCACGCAGAGGGGAGGGGGGTGGGGGTGTTGTGTGGCTGGATGGATTTTTGTGGGACGTCGCGTCATATTGTGTGTGAGACGGTTGGCGGAAGGTGGCAATACTACGGTGTGTGTTTTCACTTTTCATCTCAGTTCTTTGCACAAAATTTGCTTCTGCTTGTCTGAAATTTACGATATTCTATTTTTATAAATAGATCTTCTATTTCTCGTCTCGAGTGTACCTACCTAGTAGCTCGTAATAGAGGGTGAATCAAATATAGTTTCGCACACCAGCTGATAACGCGGAATGCGGAAAACTATCTGGTTAGTTATCTGGTTAGAGATTCTAGGGAATACCCGTCAAAACAATATCTTTATTTAGATGAATGTCACCCGACATTGAGATAGAGAATTCAGATTTCAGAACCAGAACTCAGAAAAGGACGTCAGATTCAGAATTCAGGATTCCTTAATCTTTCAATAAATAAAACGTATGAAAAAATAAAACGTGCAAAAAGAAATTTAAAAATTTAGAATTTACTAGCTGACCCGGCAAACTTCGTTAAGCCTTTGAATTTCGCAAAAATAATGAACATGTAAATAAGCAGAAAATAGGTAAATAATTGTTCACGCTCATGAAACTGGAAGGTAACAACCTTCAAACGGAGTGAATCGACACAGTTTTTTGACTATTTTCGTAAAACTTCTGTCATATTATGATAGTGCCTACCTCCAGGGGCAAAAATTTTCGACGAAGATTCACTTCCAACAAAACTGGAAAGCGAATATCTTCTTGGATATAGTTAAAAATCTATTTTCTTCCGTTCTACATTTTTTTTTCATTTACAGAGGATCCTTGACACCTCTGTTTAATTTGTATTAATCCCAAGATAAGTGCCAAAAAGTGTTTTGTTGAAATGTGTCGTCATTTTAAGCAGTTTTGATCAACTGTCTTTCCTTTTTCGCCAAAACAATTTTCTTTATCGTATAGGTACCAAATTTGTAGAAATGGCACAACACTTTTCATGGTATGAAATTTCGCGATTTTTTTTATGCTGCAAATATATAAATATCAACAAATTTTCATATACCATTCTGTTTTACGTTATCTATCATGCATTTGATAAGTTCTCTGGATTAGATAATCTCCTCTTAATTTTTAAAATCATCTTTTTTATATCGAATTTAACTTTATCATATTTATCGAGAAATGGATGACTAAGTACTGAACAAAGAAAATTAGAACATTCAATATATGTGTATGTACATGTAAGTTTTATTCACAGCAATTTCAAATCAAACGGTTATGAAATCTTTTTTTTTTTAATTGAGATCTTGAATTTAAAATCAGAAATGAAATTCAAAAAAGTCTTTGCAAATCTAATTCAGTTTTCATTATCTCTGTTTTGGATCTTGAATCATATTTTCGTCGAGACTAAAATTTTTATTTTCCAAGCTTCTTGTATTTGAAGATGTTATTGAACCTATTATCTGTTCTTGATTTCTGATACTGAGTGTTGGATCAAATTATGAATTTTATTTTTACAAAGTCAACCCTATTTATATGGCTTGTGATATAGCTCAGTTGGCAAGTCTGTTGTCTCCTGAGCCGATGTCCGCGAGTTCGAGCCCAAGAGTAAACATCGAACATAGTTGTACCGGACAAGTTTTTCAATAACGATCCGCCAACTGTAACGTTGATAAAGTCGCGAATGCCGTAAAGATGGTAAAACGACTATAATCGAAACAAAAAAAAAAAAAAAAAACCCTATTTATATCCTTAATTTTGTTTAGTTTTTTAGGACCTTAGTATGAAAGGAAGAAGTGGATAGTATCTAACATTTCCTCGGTTTTCTGATGAAATTCACATAGAATTTCAAAGTTAATATCATTCTATTCTCGAACTAACTCATTGCATTTTTGACGTTTACGAAAACCAAGTAAATCAATTTATGGTCGTCTTATTCTATTAATTAAAAGTTAGACGTTCCCTTGTTGGTATACCGTAAATATGAACAGAAGATTCTGAAATGGAATATTTCATTGTTATCTGTTCAGTTGTTTTGGAAATGTCAAAACTTCCACAGTCATACGTAGAATATTATTTTTCTTGAATAATATGACAGTCTTTCATTTAACCGGAAAATAAACCAAACAAAATAACGGAGTAAATAAAAGAGATCAGAATTTTTCCCGCGCGTATCCTGGTCAGGCAAATTT
This sequence comes from Uranotaenia lowii, assembly GCF_029784155.1. Classification (NCBI taxonomy): domain Eukaryota; kingdom Metazoa; phylum Arthropoda; class Insecta; order Diptera; family Culicidae; genus Uranotaenia; species Uranotaenia lowii. The sequence continues at coordinate 110,281,791 of NC_073691.1, read as the reverse complement.
ATTCTATCTAAAAACCTAACAATATCCGGGCATTTGATTTCAAAATTGTCAATCCAAAATCCGGGCAATATCAAGCAAATTTGGCCTAAATTCAGAAACTACTAAAAAAAATTAAAACGAAAAGCACATTAATAATTTTTTTTCTTCGAAACACATCAGAAATTTTGAATCGTATTTTAAGTATCCAGAAACCGTGCATGATTATTATGTTAAAAGTTGCTCAAAAAATTTCGTTTTAGTACGCAAAATTTAAAAAAAAAAAAATGAACTTAATAAGAGATTTTTTTTTATTTGGCAAATGAAATGACTAAATCCGGAAAATTCGAGTTTTTTTTATCAAAATCTGGACAACCGGGCTGGACGACTTGACCGGGCCCTTTAAATTTTGTTTTATCAATTACCCGGTCAAGCCCGGGTAAAACCGGGCAATCCGGCTAGCTTTGGGTAAATAAGCTTAAAAAATGTTAAAGTTGCCTTGATACTGAAGCAAAAATGACAATTTTCGAAAATAGGTATACTCCATGCCGGCTTGCGTTCTTTTTTTTCACCCCATACGGAAGGTGAACAACTACATCCAAATATCCATTTTACTGGTGCCACGTGAAAAGTACACTTGCAACGAAAATGGGCGCCAAACCTTCCTATAGAGAGATGGATGCACATCAGTAAGCCTTGATTGCTTTTGGCGCCTTCCTACTCTGGGTGATTCGAATGAAAAAAAACAATGGAAATTGGGTGCTATGACTTTTATTTGATACGAATAAAAACTAAAAATGAATTTTCAAATTCCACAAAAACATTTTCGAAATTATCTCTCCGTTGTGTTATTCTTCGCGTGAAGACGAACACAACAAAAAAAAATCGCATGCAAATCGGATGATCCAGTGAAGAGTTTTGCGTGTTCGCACATTTCTGTATTGGCTGTCTCTCTCCCTGTTTTATATATATAGATTAATTATTCAGATTCAGAATTCATAATTTAAATTCAGAACTGTGTTTCAAAATTCGGATTCAGAAATTCTATTCAGAATTTAGATTCGAATTAAGACTCTGACTTCCGATTCAAATCTGATTCAAATTCCAGTTTCAGATTTCAGATTCAGAATCCAGTTTTAGAACGCGGAATTTGAATTCAAATGAATTCAAAATCGAAATTTAGAATTAACGTTCTTAATCAGGTTTAAATATGCAGGCGCTGCGAGTCCAGATTCAGTGGGCAATCAATTAATCAAATTGCAAAAACATGTCATGAAGTCATCTCCTGAAAGTGTTTAGATATATGCAGTTTTTACGAGCTAGAGAAATTTTGAATTGCAACAACCGATACGTTTTGCACTCAAAATATAAAAAAAAAAACAAAATCCGCTCATCGATGGTTGGCCTAATCACAGAAAACAGACGTACAAGCTCGAACAAAAAACCGTCAAAAAAGTGTGTAAAATTTCAAATGCTATCACCAAAAATACGTTAGAAATTGACTGCAAACAGTGTCATCTATTGCGCCGTTTTAGAGTTACAAATCATCTTTTAAGTGCCCAGTTTTCGAAAAGGCGTAATCGTAGCCAAAAAACAAAAATTAGTTCAAAAAGGGTGTTGGGATTTTTACACAAGTTTCGTGGGCTAGCTTGTACGTCTGTTCTCTGTGGCCTAATGTTGTTAATTTTAATATTTTGTGTATTTCGCTCTCTCTCTCTTGTTCCCCTACTGTCTGAATCAACTCCTATGTATGTAGCTCAAAGTGGCCGGTGTGCAACCGAATTTAACATGCGCTTGCTAAACGCGGCGGTGCAGGGGCATGTCCGGCCCAGGTCAAGTTCGTTGAAAGTGAAATTTTCGATTTCGAGTTCTAGTTCAGTGTGGGCTATTTTTACATACCCAGCAAGCCAGCACCAACAAAATTACGATACACAACTATAAAATGCGGTGTGTGGTGGATGGGGAGGAGGGAGGTTGGCTACTAGAGAGTAAGCTGTAGTTGAGCGTAGTAAACGCACCCAATGGAACGAGGCAAAAAAAAAACGTTAGGAGGAGGCAAAACAAGTTCGATGAATCTCATATTCAAATTCAACTATACATTAGGATTGAATACCATCGAAACTGTCTGCGTCTGGATCCAATTGATGTGTCCTTTGCATCTTTAATACCTTCTTTACCATGCCAACAAATTTATGTTATCACTAGTAGCCGACCCAGTGTGCTTCCCCAGGAAGCGATGGATGCCCCAAAGACCCAACTTAATCTTAATTTGAATGAAGTCATCTGAGGAAATATTCACCCAAAATTTGCCAATGGAGTTATAGTATTGATCAAAAAGAAAACTTCAGAAGAAACACAAAATCGTTCCGCCCAATATCCCTTTTAAATTTCGACTACAAAATCTTTTCAAGAATACTCAAACACCGACTTGAGAGGGTTATGTTAGCAAACAATATTTTGAGTGATACACAAAAATGTTCGAATGAGAAAAAGGACATTTTCGAAGCTGTGACTGCTATTAAAGACAGAATCGTGGAAATAAGCTGCCGAAGAAAATCCGCAAAAGTCACCTCCTTTGACTTAGATCATGCTTTAGATCGTGCAAATAAAAGCCTTCTTCTCAATATTATGACGGACATGCACTTCAACCAATGTTTTGTATCTCTACTGAATAAAATTTTGTGTCTTTCTTCTTCTCATGTTAGACCGGAACAAATTTCAAATCCTTCTTTTGTCACTCGGAGTTGGAACATCGCGAGAGGGGGGGACAATAAAAAAATGCGAAAAACAAATAAATTGGGATAAATTGCACGAAAGCTTGTATGCAACCAAATTGCATACTATATCATTGCACTAAACCTATAAATCAAGTAATTTTTTATCTAAAAATTCAATAAAACCAAGAATACACATGGTGAAATAACTTTAATCTTCAAAAATTTGTTTTTTGGTCTTGTAATCTTTCGGATGCTTGAAATTTGTATCGAAATTTCCATTAAATACTTAAAACTTTATTTATTTCCCCCTTCGGGTTTTTTTGGAAATTTGGAAGGGGGAAGAGTGACAAAAGAAGAAATTGATATTTGTTCCAGCCTTATTGTTAATGAAAATTTAAGCCAATCTTTCCCTTCTCTATTCAATGTTCCGTCCGGCAGGGAGATCCTATCAGTATGCACCTCTTTGTATTATACATCCATCCTCTCCTTAAAAAACTTAATACCATCTGTATTAACCCTTTGAACTTAGTAGTAACCAACGCCGAGGATATTTCAGTAATAATATCAGATCCACAAAAACTAACTTTAGTTAAAAGAGCTTTTGACGACTGTGAATCTTGTGCTGGTCCAATCCGAATGCAACAAAACCGTAGCAATGAATATTGGACAGTCGCAATCATCTTTTCAAAATGTTTGGATGATTCCAAAGGATTCATAAGAATTTTGGGTATTTTCGGGGTACCTACATTTTTTAATTCTCTTAAGACCAGTATCGAAATAAATTGGGAAGAACTGATTCGAAAAACATCTCTACTTATGTGGATATTTAAGCCTCGAGTATTGTCTTTGCGACAGAAAGTCATAATTGTTAATACTTTTGTAACATCGAAACTTTGATATTTATCATCTGTTCTCAGCATCCAAAATGGACAAGCTGCTAGAATAATCTCGCAAATAGGTTCATTCATATGGGTACGATACCCTACAAGGGTTTCAATGCAAAACCTTTCCCTGCCTCAAGAGGATGATGGTCTTAACCTGCATCTACCCATTAAAAAAATGTAAATCGTTGCTCATTTCAAGATTCTTAAAAACCTGGAACGTCCTTCATTCTATGCACAAATGGATAATCCCCCAAATATAAGTTGTGTTCCAGCTCTGTATCCTTGTCTGAAAATTATAGCCAAAGAAATTCCATACACTGAAGATCAAATAAAAGATCATCCTTCAGCCTCACTCTCTACATGCATTTCAGAAAAAAAACACGAATAAGTTGTTTGAAGACACGAATGACATAAAAGTGTTTAAGTGTCTCTAATTAAGCCAAAAAAAAAGGAATAAGTTGAAAATCGTCGAAGAACATCCTCATGTGGCATGGAGACTTGTATGGAAAAACTTACGAAATTCAACTTTAAACTCCGATGAAAAGTCCCAAATGTACCTCTTTATACATCGAAAAATTCCATTTGCTGCCCTTATGGCTAAAACTGGTAGAGTAAACAGTCCCAACTGCGATCATTGTCCGAATTGGGTAGAAATTATGTTGGAACATAAATTTTCATTATGTATCCGAGGTAACCACCTAAGGAACCACCTGAAGCTACAATTGGAACGTTTGCGTTCTCGGAATTAAAATTAATAAGTCGAGTTCCAAAAAATAAAGCTCTAAAATTGTTTATTACCTCTGTAAAACTTGTATTATATGCTAGAACTTTGTTTACTACTGATAATCTTGATTTTGTTTTTGAATGTTACTGTTCTTAAATTATAATTTTATAAATAAAATCTGATAAGTCTGACATAACAAAGTACCGCGGAATCGCTACCCTTTGCGCAGCGTCTAAATTGTTCGAACTCGTTGTTCTCAAATACTTCACCCACAACTGGTCGTCATATTTAGTACCGTTTATAATTGTATAGAAATTGAAAGCACGCGCACTATCACTTCGAATTTGAACTTCCATAACTTTTTACTCTGATGATATTTTTTTATCAAATTTTCTGTGTAACAAAGATTAACTATCACACTATTTTAACACAAAATTTTAGCATTTTAAAATGTGTGTGGCCTATGACAAACTGCAATATCTCAGAAACTACTCAACGCTTTTTATTGAAATTTTGCAGAGTGATTGTTGAAGTATAAAGTTAGCATGTCTGATATTTTTGAAAAGTTCTAGCGATGAGACCAAAAGTTACCTGGGGTACAATATTTCAGACAAGAACTTCAAAATGCGATTTCTTTACTATTCTGGACGATTCCTGAGAAAAATATTTTTCCAACCACAAATCGATCAAAAATGACTAAAAAAGTAATAAAGAAAAGGAAAAAAAATGGATTAAATGATCCATTTGTGTTTTGAAATCAGAGTATCACGATATTGAATTGAGATTTTGATTGAAATAGATTTACTGGTTGTTGAACATAAAAAACGGATTTTCCTATGGCAACATTCGTCCAAAATTCTATAGAAATCGCATTTTTGAGTTCATGCCTGGAATATTGTACCTCGCGTAACTTTTGATACCATCGCTAGAACTTTTCAAAATTTTCAGACCTGCTAACTTTATACTTCAACAATCACTCTGCGAAATTTGCGTCTGTTAAGATTGGAAATCATACCTTTCCACGTAACATCCGGTGTACCTCAAAGATCTCACTTAGGGTCATTCATATTTTTATTGTACTTGAATGACGTAAACATTTTAAACTCTACTAAACCATCCGTGCCCCTGAAGATATATAATTTTTACAACTTCATTTGGACGCTTTTTCGAATTGGTGTCGTGAAAACCGTATGCTCCTAAATGCTACAAAATGTTCAATCATATAGTTTTCGAGGAAACATTATTCTTTTTTACAAATTTAGTCTTTTTAAGCTACGGCAAATGTTGTGTTCAATTCTGTCGAACAAAGTTTTACACTTAAATTCAGTTTATTCGAGTTATACTTCAAAGTGTAGTACACTGTTGGCAAGCGAAAAAATGAGATACCTCGTATTTGGTTCGCAATTTGTTAAGTTTATGATCTCTTGAATTCCTCAACAATTTATGTTGATTGTAATATTTATTTACAAGTTAAACCTTTTTCTGAATTTCCTCTCTGCATTCTGAAATTCCAGAATTAAAGTATGAATTCACAAAGATCTGAATCTCACTTTTCAATTTTGGATTGCCATTTCGAGACTTTTAATTTTTGAATTTTGTGTAAGAATTAATTTTAAAAACTTCGAATTTAAATATAAAACTAAACTTCTTCTTTTTTGCATATGATATTGAAAAACATGATTTAAGTTTGATATGAAATGCAAAACCAAATTTCAACCAGTATGGCTAAGCTTGCCAGATTGCCCGGTTTTATCCGGGTTTGCCCGGATATTTGATGCAAAATTTAGATAAAGTCCGGTCCGGCCCGGTTGCCCGGATATCGTGAAAATAGTCCGGATATTGCCCGGATTTTTTCACAATTTTCACAAAGACACAAAAAAAAATCAAAGTTTTTGTGTAAGTTTCAGCAAAATCGATTAACGGTATGGAGAATTTCAACGGTTGTTTCAAATAATTTCCCTGATTTACTTTTATAGATCTTTTAATATTTAAGTGTTCCAAAAAGTTTTTGGAAGTCTGCAATAACATTAATGAAATATTAATTTTAATTTTTTTTTGCATTGTTTTTTGGCTTTTATGTATAAACACCTTAATTTTGCCCGGTTTTTGCCCGGTTTTTGGATTTGAAAAATTGAAATTCATGCCTAGATTTTGCCAGGTTTTTTTTTAAAAAATGCCCGGAATTGCTAGGCCCGGATGAGAGTGGAAAAAATTCTGGCAACCTTAAGTATGGCTTCATTATGATTAGTGATCAAACCGATACCGTTCAATTTGAGGATAAAAGATCCTTATTTGAATATTTAAAAAAATGGAAAATGAGATGGAACAAAATGAAATGGTTCGATAGAGAATTCGGTAATAAGCTGAATATTTGTTGAAAAAATCCTTTGAGTTGTGTTGTAATTGCTGTAAGAATCAAAAACTGGAAACAAAATGTAATTTATAGTTAACCCGAACGTTGTTTTCAAATAAAAGTAATTATTTAAAAAAAAATCAGGATTTCAAAGCAGCTTTTAAATTTATAATTTCTTATGATTATTCGAACTAGAAATCAAGAATCCTGAACTGGATACATAATTCGAAATGTGAAAATAGGAATGCCAATTTTGTTATGGAATCAGAACCTCTGAAATATTTTTAATTTATTTCAAAATTTAATATTCAGACCTGAATTTCAATGAACAAATGAGAAATTTAAAAAAAAAGTGTAGCAAAATTTTGGGCTTGGGTTGGATTTTTGAGGTTTTGGAATTAGTTTTTAGATTGTTACTTATGATTCACACCTTATTACCATAATTTGGTTCTGAATTCTAAATTTGGTGTGTAGAGTAGAATACCTCGATGCTGTTTTGGATCTTCATGCGGGTGGGAGGGGGGGGGGGGGGGGGGGTGGTGGGTTTGTTGGTGATGTTGAACGTGAACAAAACTTGACTAAAAGGATAAGAAATGAAAAGATTAACTGAATTATTCGCTTAATTGTGCATCAATCGCTGTCGAAACAAAATTTAAAAAAAAAACTTATTTAGTTTAAAAGCGGTCCTGACGGTGGTCCAAAATAGAAACATGGTGGTCCTTAATACCGACCAGGGTAACTATCGAATAAAAAAGTTTTAAGGATTAAATTTTGTTGCATTGCAACATACGATGATATGTTTCGATAGAAAAAGCCTTGATTTTCGAAATGAACAAATAAAACAGTTAAAAATTGTAACTGGTACTTTTTTGTTTCAAGAAATAACATCGCCACTTCCAAAAGCGGTCCAAATAGATCTGTTACACTATCAACTGTTTTTCACAAACAACGTTATCTGGAAATGTTCTCACCTGCAATGGAAAACACGTGCGTGTCGCTTGCTTTGACCACAAATGTATGGACCTACATATGGTCTTTACAGACAAATGGCTAATGTAAAAGACCTACTATGTCGTGCTTTTGTTATTATTTAGCTATACGACAAGGAAAGAATAAAACACAAACAGTCTCCATTTAGACTTAATTTTTCCTATTTGTGCTTGTCAAACAAATTTCTTTAGTTTAGTAATAATTAAAAAAAAAAATAAATAGACCACATATAAATACACTCAATCTGGATGAACATAATATGAACCCGATCATAACACATACTGATACTTTCCATTTTTCGACTTTCTCTTCCTTTACAGTGTCCTGCAGAAGAAAAAAGAAAACGAAAACCAACCCAACACCAGTGAGGAGATACCCACGGAGCTGTTGGGGTGTCCTCAGCGCGACCCTTTCACCACTGGGACAGAGAGAGAGAGAGAGAGAGAGAGAGAGAGAGAGAGAGAGAGAGAGAGAGAGAGAGAGAGAGAGAGAGAGAGAGAGAAGAAAAGCTAGTGCACGTATACTGAACGTATCATCCCCCATTGATCAGTTAGCATCCTGGAGCTGGACCTCAACTTTGGTCGCGCAATTATTGGCTAAAATGGTAGACACACAGCATTTTTGCTTACGATGGAACAACTATCAGAGCAGCATCACCTCGGCGTTCGAAAATCTGCGCGACGATGAGGACTTTGTGGACGTCACACTGGCGTGTGACGGCCGGAGTCTCAAGGCGCACCGTGTCGTCCTGTCCGCATGCAGCCCGTACTTCCGGGAACTCCTCAAGGTATGTTGTTGTTGTTGTTGTTATAAATTTGCATTGCAAAATATACTTCTTGTGAAATTGAACAATGTTGCCGAAGACACCAAATGTCAATCTCTTGGCGTTATTAATTTAGTACAGCTAGATTAACGTTCTGAACCACTGTGCATTGTTGGTCTCTGAAGGTTGGATGCCGGTTGTACTCCATTTCCCTGAAAACTTTTTTTTTAAGGCACACTACCTAGTTAAATAAAATCAAAGTATCCAAACCAGTGTTCAAAATTTTCACAGTCCACGCTCAATCTTCACTCAACTGACAGCATCCTCTCTCTCAAAGTCAAAGCTTTGAAATTGCTTTCATATTTGAATCTTTCAAAGTAAAGGAGCTTTTTACCGCATTCATTTCCTCTCAAAATACTTTCAAATTCATTTCATATTCAATTGAAAATGATTTTTTTTAGTTCATGAATATTTTTGCAGGTCCTTGATGAAAATTTTCGCTTCCTGATTTTTTTTCTTTCATATTCAGAATAAATAGGCACTACGAGATGTTTTATATAATAGCTGTAATCGAAATTGCGTTGTCCGTAGCCGGCTGAGGACATAGTTTAAAGTTTTTTTTTCAAACGAATTAAACCAAATAATCCTAAAATGTTTTTAATGTTATTTGTTTGTATTTTTAATTTCTATGAAATATAACTAAAATTGGAAAGATAAACGTATGAGTATGCCAAAACAATCCTTAATTCCGAGATAATCATTGAAAGCAACCCACATCAAAACAATCTTGTGTGCAATCGAATTTGAATAGGGTACTTCTGTCTATAATGCCCTTGCGGGGTAAAACGCCAGCGACTATATTTTGATGAATTTTGAAGATTTGCAAAGTTTTTAGAAGATTCTTTTTACACAAATGTGTTCTTAAAATCGATACCTTGTAATTTTGATAAAAATAATTATCAGGTATTCATTTAAATACGAATAACAATCAAATTTAATTTTGTGGTGACTATCCCTCACTTAAGGTCTAAAAAGTAATCAAATGAAATAGGCTTTTACATCAAGACGATTACCTCAAATATCATCATTGATTTTATTGGTTGTTCAAACTATATATATTCAAATTATCAATTGATGGAAAACTGTGGTAAATTGTTGTTTTACGGTAAACTGAAGGTTTATTAAATTTTAAATATTCGATTAAAATGCCCCCATCAATTTTTGGACAAATTGCCCTCCTCTCAAGGTTCGGCTGTTCGGTAAAATGTAAACAAAACCACGTGTTTTATTCTAAATTTTGGAGTGTAGTTTTCCATGAATACAGACCGAATATCGAATTGATATATCGATCTCTTTCTTTGCTTAGTCCTAAATTATCATTAGGATGCATAATCATTACAACTTTCGATCGGGTTTGAGTAAAAAACGTGCACCGAAAATCGAATCGGTTCACTATATTTGTCGCCAAAAGTAGCAGAAATTTTTTGTTGAAACTGACACAGTTCAAAATAAAATCAAAAATATCAAAGATTTTCATTTTTTCACTGAGAAATGTTTACAAACCACTTGTTTTTATGTGTAGTTTAACTTGGGAAAAATATTTTTTTCAGTTTTTTCCTAATTAAATAACAGAAATAATTCATTTTCACTGTGGATATTGTGTTGTTTTGAATCGTTTTGAACCAATGTTTTGGAGCATCATTTGCTTATACTGGGACGTTTAACATCCAATGATTTCGAAGGTTGCTTTTAAAGGCGTTTGTAAAAAATCGATTTTTTCATAGTTTTTACAATAAAAAGTTATATTATTGACAGAATATGAGCGGAAGATAGAAATACAAAGCACATGTTGCAATGTATTCGGGTGTTCAGCTTATGTTTTCCGCATATTCGGTCATTTCCCTTAGAAGGTGCATATTCCCCCGAAATACCCTAAGCCATGGCCGTAGGAACGGGGGAGGGGGCGGGGGTTGTTTTAGGGGTTAATCGGGAAGTGTTGTGTTAAATTTTGTAGAATGAGGTGTTTATAATTCGATTCATAACGTTTGAATTACGCTTTTTAATTAAGCATACTAGCGGCAAGCGATAAATCGCAATGTGTTAATATTGCAGTTTTTTTTTCAAAGCCAAATGTCAAACTTAAATCATTAATTTGGTTCAAGTTTGCCTCAAGGTAATTTGATCCGAAAATATGATAGTTTTTACCTCTTACTTTTTTTTTGGAAAATTTGATCTATTTTCATCAAAGGTTAAAATATTTGAATTTGCAAAATACTCTGAAAGATTGGGCTGGTTATATACGAGTATAGAATAAGATTTTTTGAAGCAAAGGGAGACTCTCCTAAAAAAAACATATTTTATGCACAAATCAACTAAGTTTGATCTACCAGACTCCTAAACATATTCGAAGATTTTAACCATAGATGAAAGCGAATTTAGCTCACGTTTTAGGATCAGGACCAATCTTCTTAAGTTACAATTTATTATGAAAACTTAGTTAAGAGTTAAAACATTCAAAAATGAATATTACTTCAAGTGGCAGAATTGCTAGGGCGAGCTGCTCCTGCTAACTTAAGACGGACACGGCTTCAAATTAGTGGGAAATGGATAGATAACCTATATGGTGAGATCAAACCTTTTTACAATTGACGTTTACATTGCATTATTTTCATGAAAACCTATATGAAGCGTTTGGCAGGGAACTCCACGCTTTATTCCTTCCCTTGTTATAGTACCTTTTGCGGTATTTACCATATGGTTGGCCTGGCCGTAGTCATCCCTGCAATGCATGTTTTACATGTTTTCCAGAATGCTTGCATGTTTTAGCTATGTTGGTAAAAGAATAAGAAGAATTTAGAAAAGAAACAAAATTAAATTTCTGTCTGTGACTTTCTTTTCAAAGGCAAAGTTATCCGCGATCTTCAGTTGTCGCTGATTGGGTGGGAAAAACGAATAGCATATTTGAATTCGGCACTCGAAATAATTCAAATAATTCAAAAATGGCTCAGAAGTTCTTGACGCCACGGTAAATTTTGAAAACCTGTATGATCATGAAGTAACTCAGCCATAAAAAAGTAACGTTACGCGCTTGATAGTTACGTCCTAAGTAGATACGCCGCCTTTAACATTCTATGACTCAAAATTCCGAAACCACCCCTAGAGACCACACATGTACGTACATAATACTCAACCCATGTACCTTAAAAGTGTGGTTGGTATTCGCATTGTTGTTGGGGGGTAAGTGGCTCGAAAAAAACGAAACCCTAAGCCAAATTTAGGCTAAGGTTGACAAGAAACCCACCTAACCGTGTAAAGAAGGATGAGGCTATGTGTAGACTACAGCCTGTCCATTTGAGAGTGTGTGGTGTGTATACAAGAGGAAATTGAGAGAAAAAAGTGCATCGAAAAGAAACGTTTTAGCCTTTCTTGTGATATTTGATGTCGATTGCACCACCCGAATCACACACAAAAATTCGCCTTTTGGAAGCAGCAACTGTGAAAGGCCACTTGATCCAAAATGTGCTGTGTGCTGCTCATGGAAGTGACAAGGAAAGACGGGGAAAGGGTGTGTATTGGTGGCTCGCGTCTCCACTCCAAGAGGCGACCCATCTGAGTGCATTTTTTGCAGTTGCTCTTGTTTACTTGCTGCTCTCACTGAATGCACGCGTAATGCGATGCGATGCAATGCAATGCATTCACATCAACCAAAGTCCGACAAAAAAGTTGACTTGAAAGTAGGACATGCTGTAAACTGCAATCAAACCAATAAGCGTTCAGCCGAGAAGAGAAAAAAAACAATAATTTGAGAAAGTGTCCTTCAAAGCGCTTAAAATAAAATTCCACGTTATTCAACTGTGCCGGCCCGACCAGACCGTCTTGAGTTGAGCATTGATGCTGAGCGCATTGATTCACAGACAAAAGATGAGACAGTGTAACGGAATAAACACGTACGCGGTTCATTGTTACGTGTCCGACCTAGAGAGGGGCAGGTGAATTTCAAGCCATGAGTCACCGAACAATTAGAAGAAATTGAACGTTGTTATTGGCTTAATCAAAATCAATGTGTTGCAATTTTTTACCTAAGAAAACCTGAGAAAATATATAGACAAAGGCATGATAAAAGTAGCGATAAACGTTTTAAAACAATTGCAAAATAATTATCACACAAACAATTTTACAATCAGTCAAGTATTTAAAATTTCAAAACTATCTATGGAAAACTTCACACAGTTATGTTGCAACACAACATAATAATTCTTAAAGTTACTCGTTTTCTAGTTTTTTTTCGGTGTTTTTTGTGATTTAGCCTGCACGTCAGGAAGCGATTTGAATCAAACTCAGGCATGAATGTTGTAGTTTAAAAAAAAATAAAAACAACCCACGTGAATTGTTGTACTATCGGTTAATGTCAAGTTACTTGCGTACCTATCCTGTTTAAGTATCCGTATTTGTAATACAAGGAAGCACTTTAACGTACGTTAACCCGATTCACGAATAGTAGGTAGGTACATACATACCTGCTTTTTTCGATTTTCTTAAAAGAAAAAAAAAACAATACATAGGCTACAATTGTTTTGTATTCATTGTTCATATAAACAGAAACCATATCCTAGACTGTCATTTAGGTAAGTGTGAGGGAAATCGAATTGCTCAAAAATCCAATTGGCCTATTCATTGAAATATGTTCAATTTGAAATTTGGTGATTTAAGCCTTTTTCCAAAGCAATATCATCGAAATTAATAAATAAATTGAACCTTTAGAATCTAGAACTCAATACTGATGTCAAGCTTTCCACAGAGTGGTTTAAATTCGGTTTATAAATCATCGGTTTTGTTTAAATGACAACCTGTAAATTTCAGTTCAAATTTTCTTCCGATTTTATTCTACCCATTAAAAAATTTTTGTTCAATAAGAATATTTTACTTACATTCGGGTCGGGAATCTAGTAACCTTACTCTTCCAGCCGTGCTCTCAAAATTTGCCTTCCTATAGCAGACTGAAGAAATCGCCCGCACTGCTAGGTAGAACGGTTTGTACTAATACGAAAGAATATTTTGGTGTGATTCATAGCTAAGTCATTGTCTTCAACAATTTTAATGTTATTCAGTTTTTCAAAGTTACAGAGCCATAGTTCAAAAACATTTTAAAATATTTTTCAGAAAATTCTCATTTTGCAAAATATTTTCAATGGCATTTTCTTTGATTTTCACTACTGCAACTTAAATTTGACATACACACTACCTTTGCCCTAGTGTGAACATTTTCAATTTTGATTTTTGGAATATTTCAAATATGTAGGGGAAGGTGGGGTATCGTGGGCCTTGGGAAACGTGGGTCACTTTTAATATCTCAGATGTGTGTTGAGATAAAAATCTCAAACCAACTGTCATCGTCGTCGCTTTGCGTGAGCATACATTCCTATATATTGTTGACTGAAATACGCATATATTTATCAAGTTAAAAAAAAGTTAGAAAAATTTACTTGCATAATTAAAAAAACACCCGCTTATTTCATCGATGGGGAACCTAAAGTGCAAAACAAAAATATGCTCATACGCTTATGATCTTAGTTTTTTTTCTTTTCTCCTTTATTTGGTTATGACCGAAGAAGTTTATAAAAACTGTTGACGGTTCCTAGACAGTGTTAAAGTTCCAGGGTTGTGTGTACTAATGTAATATGTACTTAAATTTAAAACACTTCCGTTGCTGCCGTAAGGATAGGAAGGAAGGGATGGATTTTGGAAGTGGAAAGGAGATAGGATTTTTTTTTTTTTTTTTTTGTACGTTTATTTAACGAGGGATTAACCAAGAGTTTTCATCCTCACAAGGAGATAGGATGAATTTGGAAAGGGTGCTCAAAAATTTCCCACAACAGGTTGCACACGGTTACGAAGACCATTTCCTGTCTTCATGTCATGATCTTTCACGTGGAAAAGGAATTTTTGATGAAACATCAATGAGTCACACAAACGCAACCAATTTGCAAATCATAACTTGTGGGGAATCGTAGGCCACACATCTTGAATCACCTATATTTTTATGTTTTTATACACATTCAGAACTTAAAATACGTTTTACCTATCTGTAAAGTTTTCTCATGCCAAATGAAGAGTAATGAAAAATATTTTGTTCATTCTATATAAGAAATTTTGGAAAAACGTTCGCGAGCCAGGATTTGGAATCTATGCGATCATACACAGCTCTTTTTTTTATTTCATCATCTGAAATTGCTTTAAAATAACGAAATGAAATAGGAAATCACAGTTTTGGGTCAAATTATAAACTTTGCATACTATTTGGTCAATTTGGATTTGGTGGCCCACGATTCCCCACCATTTTTCAAAATCCAAAAAAATATAGCTTTTTTTTAAACAGTCACAATTTGGGGAAAATAACTTATTAAAAACTAAAAAAAAAAAACCTTTAAAACCTTGAAAATGTAGAAAACCATACCATTTTTTATTTTCATTTTATTTTTTATAATAAAGAAGTTATGGAACAACGAAAAAAAGTGGCCCATGATTCCCCACTCTCCCATACGATTTACGGTTTGTATTTCAGCTAAAAATCCGAATGATGAAAAAAATTTGAGAATTAATTATTCAATGTTCACGATTCATAATTAATTTTTCAACATTCCTCTCGTGGATTTTAAATTCTCAAATTGAAATTATGAGCTACCAATTTCTTTCAAAAATTTTATTGTTCGCAATACTGAACTCGCAGTTATGAATTTTGAATTGAAAATCCATATTTTGATTTCAAAATTCTAATTAAATAAAAAATCGATTGAAAATTCGTTCTCATAATTCGAAACTGTTAATTTTAAATTCGAATTGTGAGTTTTTAATTCGGAATTACGAATATTTGATTCTAATTTGTGGATTAAGAATTCATTATTCAAATAGTCAAGTTTGACTTTTTCATTCAGAATTTAGATACCTGAGTTCACAATTCCAAAATCAGTATTTGGTGCATTTAGTGTTAAATGCATCGATCATCAATAATAAATGAAAAAAATTACCTAAAACAGGAATCGAACTCGAGCCTACTGATTACCTCTCCGATATCTAACCGATAGGCCAAACTGCCAACTGTAGCTCTATTATTCAGTTAACTTCATCGAATGAAATTCGCTGCTAGATTCCACGCAGAAAACGTTCATTGTACCCCGATTAATAATGCTTAGTGGAGGTTCTCATTATGCCCGTTTAGTAACTTATTTTCAGCATTAGGAAAAAATTTAAAATGCATTTTTAAACGTTTTTATTTACTTTTTCAAGTATCAGCCAGTTAGGAAATAGACTTTTTTTAGTGTCTGAACAATAAACAACGATGTAGGGGAGATGGGGGCATAATGGCCACCTTAAGGAAAACGGTTATTTAACCATAGAAAATAGCTATAATATGGAGGTTACATTATTGTTTCGTGTTCAGACACTTAAAAAGCCTATTCCCTAACGGGCTGAAACGTGAAAAACTAGATGAAAACGTTAAAAAATGCATATTAAAAAATTTTGCCAAAAGCTGAAAACCAGTCACTGTGGAGGCATAATGAGAACCCCCCCTGAGGCAGTATGAGCACCATTAATCAGAGCAAGATGTGCGTTTTTGCCGGGGAATCTAGCAGCGAATTCAATTCGATGAAGTCAGGTGAGTCGTAGATTCATCAAACAAAGCAATAAATAAAAAAAAATAATAACAAAGTAATCTAGGTCTGTTTGTAGAATACAAACAATTCACGCACGCTCATACATTAAGTGCTTTGTTCGGAGGATGATGCTACTAGCCGTATAATGTAACAATAAAAAAATCGATCATGAATTGTGAATGAAAAAAAATCACCTCGAACAGAAATCTAACTTTAGTCTTTTGATTACCTCTCCGACACTTTACCAATAGGCTAAATCGTCGGATGAAAACTAGTCAAGGTGTGGCGCTATAAATCAATTTTAATTCGCTGCTAGATTCTACGGCAGAAAATGCTCATTATGCCTCGATAATATGGTGCTCTATATGCCCCTAGTCAACAAATTTAAGTAAAAACGTGTTTAAAAATTGATAAAAGTGAAAAATCAAAAATTTTATGATGGTAAAAATTGAGAAACAATGTGTACATCTTGCAGTGCGTACATTATAGATCAAGGTTATTTTAAGATCATAAGAGCTAATTTCGTGGTGCTCAAAAATTATAATATTTTCGTAGCTTGAGAACCAAGCTAGTTTTTTTTAAATATCTCTGTAAAGATGATAAGGAGATTCCTTTTTTTGTGAAAAATTAATACTATAGGAAGTACGAAACAAATCCTCATGAAAATTTATTTTAGAAAATACGCACTTTCGTAGAAAAGCGTAGTTCTCATTATGCCTCGGGTGCTCGTTATGACCTCATCTCCCCTAAGTCACATATTGTAGCTGTTTTCTATGGTTAAATAAGCGTCTTCCTTGAGGTGGCCATTATGCTCTGATCTCACCTACCTATGTTACCATTTTCACGAGCGAGATAGGATTCAAAATCCAAAATCGTCTGTTGCCCAGTAAGCGCGTCCTCTCAGAAATCGACAGAGCATTCAAAAAATTGAGAGTTGAGTCACCGAACTTAGAATAAAATGGCTAATTCGGGCGACACTCCAAGAACGTAAATATTTCCATTCGGTTTTTCCTGCCGAGATACCTAGAGGCAACGAATCCGAATGCTTACATGCGAAATCAGTTTGAATCGTACACTCGTACGGTGTGCACGCATTTTATGCCCGTGTTATTTTATTATTTGTGTGCTTTCAATCGTAGCAGTCGACTTCTCAGGCAGGCAAACACGCGCCTCGAAGGGAAACATACGATTCGGATTGTGTTCGTGTGTTTCTCTGGAGGGCGTGTCTTAGATTATTTCGTGGCACTCACCCAAGGCACGCGTATGGTGTGTGCCTCTCTGCCGATTAGATGATGCAAAATCGTTAGAACGATCGATACAATCTCTCTGTTGATTTGAGTTACCTCTCTGTCGATTCATGTTTACTGGGTGGTTGGAATGCGGCGCTCCGGTTTCCAATGGTACACGAACCTCATAGTACTTTGAAATATACAAGGTAGGTTATTCCGCTCTCTTTCAACGAATTGGTAAAAGGCCCCGAAGAATAGTTCTGGAAAAAACCGGCAAATGTATGGAATTAATAAAAAAAAAATTACATTTTTCTTGAAATTGACAAGCGATAAAATTATGAGAAAAATATGCCATGATGCATTTTAATGCAACGAACTATATTTGGCTTTCCAACACCCCTAAAAGTAACATACAATAGGTTTTGTCGATTTAAAACTGAAGTTTGGTGATATTTTTGCCTTGTGTTGCCTTTTTTTTTGCGAGATTTGAATAAAAATCCAAACAAGTTGACTTTTTATCAAAGAAATATGAAGTAATTTAGATCATTTATCAAATGCTTAACATGGACAGAAGAAAATATTACATTGATTACTTCCAAAAAAGAGGGACGACGATGAAAAATTTTTTTGAATTCTCATTACATATTTATGGTTCAGATCAAAAAATTCAATGCAACAAATAGTTTCCGATGAGGCTTATAATTTTGAATGCCATTCTATATAAAACTGTCAAATATTCATAACTATTTTTGTTGGTATGCAAGCATGCTGTGTACATGCACGGAGCTTTCAACAAGTGAGGTTAAGCGCAATTGCCTACCTGTTATTTTCCGAAACTAAGAGCAAGTTCACTGGTGTTGGGAAAAAGTGGTAGAAATTTTTACACTTACGGCACATTTTGAAAATTTTGCCATGTAAAAACATTTTCAAGATCTGTGGCCATCTAGGTTTTTTACAACACGTGTTGTATTTTCGCATGCTGTGATGTAAAAATAGCAATATTTCTATCACATACGGCTGAAATAGAAACAGTGTTGTAAGAAAATACAACGCCTCAAGATCTTGAAAACATTTTTGCATGGTAAATTTTCAAAATGTCAAAATTTCTACCACTTTTTCCCAACACCAGTGAACTTGCTCTAAGGCAGGCATGTCAAACTCATTTAGGTGTGCGGGCCGCATTAAAAATTTTCTATGACGTAGAGGGTCGCAGTTAGAAAACATAACATATTATTGTGAATTAAAGTTTATCACCGGTACTTTTTATACGGTTTTTTCTTATTGAGTCTTTTCGGTGAGTGAAACAACTTTTTTAAATTTTACGTAACGTTTCGGGTTACTTTTCTTCACCCATCATCAGACGTAAAAAATAAAGCAGCACGATTTTATTCTGTTCGGCTGCTTGTCGGTTTGTTTACTGTCTCTCCTCACAGTAAACAAACCGACAAGCAGCCGAACAGAATAAAATCGTGCTGCTTTATTTTTTACGTCTGATGATGGGTGAAGAAAAGTAACCCGAAACGTTACGTAAAATTTAAAAAAGTTGTTTCACTCACCGAAAAAACTCAATAAGAAAAAACCGTATATTATTTTCACGGAGATAAGGCACAATACAATGGAAAATAGTTATAAGTAAACTTGAAATGAAATTTTGCCTTAAATTTGAATTAAAGCTTTTAAATTTTTTATTGTCCTGATGTTTGACATCTTTTCTAAGATACTAGTTTAAAAATATCAGGTTGAAGTTTATTTATCACTGACACTTAATGATTGATGTTAAATTTGTATCAGATATTCTCGAACGATGAGCCAAACGTTCAGGCAAATAGCTGTAAAATTTTGGTTTAAATAAAAGCGAAATACATTGAAGTGGCTGTTTCAATGTATTTCGCTTTTAATAAAGAATTGCACTGCACCTCTATCAACTCTAGTTGCAAAATATCAGCAGCATTTTCAGGAGCAAACGAAAATGGAGATACAAACAACGAAAAGTCTTGCTCGTATAAATTAAAGTCACGAAAACGGCTTTTGAATGAATCTAGAAACAATTCTAGATGAAGTACGTATTTATCAATCAGCCTCATTCAATCTTTTCAGTTCTTGACACGTAGAGAAGTGCACAAGGTTTTCTTTGGAAATTTGGTTGATCCATAACCGTAATTTCGCTTGAAAGTTTTTTACATTATCACAAGCAGTTATGATATTTTTTTCTTTTCTTTGAAGTTTTAAGTTCAAATCTTGCAGGTGGCCAGTGAGATAAACGGCAAATGCAAAATCCTGAACTCAGCCGTCTGCTTGACAATGTTCATCAGGTTCACCTTTCATTTCCAAAAATAATATTATTTCCTCTCGTAGCAAACAAAAATCTTTTTCATATTTTGTGGCAGAAAAGCCAGCGTACTTCTGTGTAGTAGGGAATGTAGGAAATAGTGATAGAAATAAAAGGTATTCATCGCCAAATTAATTATTTAGTGAAAGTTATATTAAGAGTAGGTAGTTATTCTCCTGTCATTCCACAAATGAGTAATTTCGTGATGAAATAAAAATAATTGGTTACTCAAATATTGGAGATGGGCATGAGCGTGTAACGAACAAAAAGGATTCATTCAGTCAACAAATTTTGCGAGTGATGGTAGTTTTAAAGTCGCGTTCGCGAATCAGTTTAGTTTATGTTCTCTGTTGTTAATAGGATAATTTAAAAATATAATGCTAGTCGATCACTACAGGGAACACAATCGAATTCATGTCCAATGTCTTCAAAAAATGTCGAAAATTGGCGATGATTCAAGCCACGGGAACGGTTAAAATTTATAGTAAGGTACACCGGGGTAAGTGGGGACGGTGGCTATTAAAACAATACTGTGAACTATTTTTTCAAACTTTTAATGCAGAATGTTAAATTTACTTGTAATCTATCCAATAACTGTAAAAGAGATACGGTTCCGACAATTGCGGATGTTTACGGTGATATTTTCAACTACGATGTCGAGGTGATGTGCATCTTTTTCAATCGCAAATTTCTCGTAAACTAGCTGGCTCTTGACGAAAAACTTTTCATTGAAACAATCCTTACATTCGAAACAACCAGATAGAAAAAGAAACGACGGTTAAAAATTGAGAAAAAAGGGTTTATTTGCAAAAATCAAAAATTTTGTCTCCAAACCCTACCTGGGGTAAGTGGGGACGACTTTATATATACTTGATGTCAACACATTTTTTCAATTTTCTCTACTTCATTCAATACAATTTAGCGTTATTCAGCATTCAGATCATGAAAAGTTGGGAAAAGTACTTGTTTTTTTTTTCTAAATTAAGTGTATATTTTCGATAATATCGGATTACACACAATAATCATTGAAAGATGCCTTATTAATGGTACCGTGAACTTTTCTAAAAATTTCGGACGGTTCGAGCAATAAAGTAACGTATTCAACCAAAAACCGCAAATTTGTAGAAAATATCCTGAGAAATCAAAGGGAAAATCTACCGTCCCCACTTACCCCATAAAGCGGGGTAAGTGAAGACACCAGCAGTCCATAACAATTTACGTGATAACTTTTTTCGCTTTGCGTCTATCAAGCTCATCTCTTCAGCATTTGTGAACAACATGTTCTGCATAATATTGAACGCGATTTTATCAAAATTGACCCACTGCTGATTTTTTAATGATTTTTTAAAGTTGAACTAAACGAAAAACCGTCCCCACTTACCCCGGTGTACCTTATCTGGAACTGGTTTTAGCACATGTTGGAACTTTAATTGCTTTGCGCATAATGCCGAAAATTAGCGAATTTGAAATTGCTATCGGTCTCCCTCATTTTAGCAAGCAGTTTTGCACCAACACCATTTTTAGCCCCAAACATAGTTGGTGCACTATCCGTTACTAGACTAGCTAGCGAAAACATCCTTACATATTTTACATAAAAATCACTGGTGTTTTTTTTGTTGCAATTTAAGACGGGGCTACGCGGGCCGCATTAACCAAGACCGCGGGCCGCATGCGGCCCGCAAACCCCCAGTTTGACATGCCTGCTCTAAGGGATTTTTTTTCAACAGCCTGCTCGCGCTTTGGCAGCCAGCGAACCGAGCACTGTGCGTGTGTACTTAGCAAAAGCAAAAAAAAACATTCCCTTAATTCAATCCACCGGCAAACAACCACCGGCCAAGCAAAACACAGTTCTCATTCAATGGGTTTTCCGTTTCCTTTACATCCGTTCCCTTTCTAGTTTCCTTAAGAAGACAAAGGACAAACTTGTGAGGAGGTCAAAAGCCAGGAAGCCACCGCTGTGCGTTTTTTTGTGATTGATCGGTGCCAGAAAGCCTAGGACAAATATCCCTCGTCCTCCATCTGCTGAGGTAGTAAAACTGGTTAAGATGTCGGATTGACAAGACGATATAAAAATGGTGTTGTGAGTTCGATTCTCACTTCCCTACGGCACTGTGGTTTTTTTATTTTCTTGTTTCTGGGATAAATTATCCAATAGGAGAAAATCTCATAAAATGTTTTTCTTGTTTCGCTTGAATGTAGTGGCCATGAATCATTTTGGTTGGGAGCTCGAGTCCTTATGCCAGTAGGGGAGGAGCGGGATACATGCGCCTATTAAGCAGAATACTGATTTAATCAAATATTACATCGAATGTGTGTACAAAAACAATATACACATGAGCAGACAGCTGTTTTCTATACATTGGAGTAATTTTTGTGTTGAAATCTCCTTCCGTTTTTGAGAAATCGATTTCATTATAACTGTTGTCAAAATTGCCGAACCTCAAGCCGTACGGGCTAAATGCGGCTATTTATGATTAAGGCAAAATTTCTGTTTTTGGCAATATTTCCGAATAATTTCATTGGAAATGCTAGAAACTGATAACTTCCATACGACAAAGCTGAAATTTTATAAAAATCTAAGTCTTTTATAACTTTATGGAATAAACAATAGTTAGGGTTGCCATAATATGGAGGAATTTCATTCCTAAGATAAATTTCATCAAATCTGTTTTGAGATCTTCAATTCGCTCGAAAGATATATTTATTCTATTTAACCTGTTATTTAAGGGGGGCGGCATTTTACAAACGTGATGGGGGCATACAAAAACACTCTCTTATTCCACTTTTCTATCATTATTGAACCATCATAAAAGCTTAAATTTGTTTCACTTCTAAGGTTCATTTGAATAAGAAAAATAACACCAAACTTTTTGTTTTGAGCTTCTTTGCGTATAATTTTTAAAAGTCAAAATATTACATCAAAAGGTATCAAAACATTGTAAGAATTTTTAATTTTTTTTTTTTGAGTTGGTTTATTCATAAAATTCTTTCTTGCCTTATGTTCAAAGCGTATCCCCCTCGAAATGCATTGATTAGATATGTTGTCTTGTCAGCCATTTCGTCAAACGGCCGTAGGGTCATTTAACCCGACAGGCCCATTTAGGAAACCTTTCCCCTAGTTCTTTTTAAAACATATCATCTTTGGCATAGTGCACATTTCAGCGCATTTTCGGCGCAGAGATTAGCTAAATAGGCATTGGATTTTTGCAACCCCTTCTATGGGTATAGTTAATGGGATAATTATTTAGGTCAAAGAATAGAAAAATTAAAATAAAGCTCAGATAACACCTCTCTCAAAACATTATATAATTGGTGATTTCGGTTCCGAAATTATGCGTTATGATAACAATAGGAAGTCTGTTTAGAAATTTCTAAGTAAATAAAACTTGAAAATAACATTCTACTGGGAAAAGTGGGATAAACTTCAAAATGATTCGTTTCTGATTTGCACATGGAAAAGATAAGAAAAATTGTTATCATTTGAAGATAAAAAAAAATCAGACTTAATTTAAACAAGAGTCCAAAAACATGTTGGTTTAAAATATTTTTTATAGTAGGATGAATACAAACTATATAAATAATCCCAATCAAATCTTACAAAACTTACAAAACTTACATGGCCAAACATGAGTCCAATTTATAATAATTATAAATAAAAAGCTTCCACAATTTTGAAAAGTCAAACAACTCATTTTGATTATTATTTTATGTGAGCCCGAGCAAGGTCGGATAAAATTAGCTTGTACGTAATAAAATAACTATGAATTTTTTTTTTCGTTGTTTCAAAAATCGATTTGTGGATTTCACCCGTAAATTCACTTACCAGTGGCTAAATATTAATTCTGATGAAGTACACTACGTACGAATTAAAAACTTCAAAACACATTTGCCAATACATTTCCAGAGTTTTTATATTTATCTTGCACATCATCTTCGCGTGTTTTTCAGATCTTTAGTGATATTTTATGCCTTATTTCATCTACAGAGCACACCATGCAAACATCCAGTGATTGTGTTGCAGGATGTGGCATTCACAGACCTCCACGCCCTAGTGGAGTTCATCTACCATGGTGAGGTGAACGTCCACCAGCGATCGTTGAGCTCCTTCCTCAAGACAGCCGAAGTGTTGCGAGTATCCGGACTGACCCAGCAGCAAGCTGACGAAACGCCCAATGTAAGTCCGATGAATTTACGAACTCTTGGTTATTATATTTCTCACCAGAAATCTGTCGTTTCTGTCAACCAACAGCTAGCGCAAGTACAAACATCGACTGGATCAGGAAATCGAACACCGGTCAGTCATCATCATCCAAGCTATACGGATAAGTTAGTAGAGGATGCCCTGTTTGCCCAAGGTGTTCCACCACCATCGCATCTCAACAACCTGCAGCATACACCCTCGCCACATGGAGGATCAACGGTGAACCAGCTGCTGAGAAGGGCCGCCGCTGCTGCAGCACTCCGACGTGAACGAAACAATTCCTCTCAATCCGATGAACTGCAACTCAAACGCCACCGATTGTCTACGGATGGTGGCATTCTCGGCAATAACAACAATCTGGATGTGGTGAGTCACATGCCCCAAATCACAGCGACAGACTTTTCCACCAGCATGAAGACGAATAGCAGTGCCCCGCATTCGCCTCACATAAAAGAGCATCTCAGGCATGAGAGCAACAAAACCCCTAACGGTATGTTGCAGATTTCTGTGTTGAGGAATTATTTTCAAAAATATTATATTTTTATCTCCACAGGTAACAACAACAACAGCATCAATATCAACAACAATACAAACAATATGAACAACAACAACAACAACAACACTATCAGCAACAACAACAATAACAACAGCCTGAATGCACATGGCAAGGACAGCACGCACTTGGATCAATCGAGCGGTGGAAACCTGGCGGGTATCGCTACGAATGGTGGAAGTGGTGGCGGAAGTATGGGCTCGAATACCGACAAGGAAAGCCTAACGCCGTCACCGTCGGTGCGTTCGAGCGATGACGTCAAGTCAGAACCAATGGAGCTGGTATGTAGTTCCAACGTTGAAAACGAGAACAGTTCCGACTCAATTGTTGACGATCAGCATGACGTTCCACACCCCGCTGACATCAAAGGATCGCTCAGGTATGGATGGTTAGTTTCATTTGATTTACCACTCTAGTTACTGTTCATTCGGTAATCATTGCAAAGCGATACATCGTGCGCGAAGGATCAATGTAAGTTTAAGCCTGCCTAGGGTGCACAGTTATCCCGAAATTTGCAAAACGTTAGCAAACAAGTGCAATGGTTACTTCTCAAACTGATTTCTGTTGAATAAAACATAAATGCTTTACGCAAATTTCGCTTGTCCTTCCCTCACACAGCTCACCGCATGAAGATGACATGGACGGTAGCATACACTCGCACACGGCACCTCCGTTCTTGATATCGCCTGGCGATAATAAGCTGTTCCCACCGCCAGGATCGTTTAACTTTTCCATGGCCGCACTGGCAGCGGATCCTGCTGCATTGGCGGGTAAGATTTATTATTATTTTTTTAAATTCACTGATCATACTGTCTCTGTAAATTACGTAGCACAATAATAAGAAAGCAAACGTTTGAAACTTGGGATAGCCTGTTGGGGACTCTACTGTGTACCACTTTTGAGATCAGATAAATTGGCTGTTTTGGTGTATTGTGTCACGTAATTTTAGTATTCCCTAGAATATTACAGCTGTATAATTTTAAAACCTACTGAATTCTTGTTTACAGGTTTTAACTCACAAGCACTCCAAGCTGCCGAACTTGCCGGATCACCACAAGGTAAGTCAACTTTTGCAGTTTTGGATCGATACGATCTATTTGATTGTGGATTCTCTCTCTCTCATTTATTTACCTGTTATTTTATTTACCAAAACAAGCAAAAACAAAAAGTCCAAAAATATATATTTTCCATTTTCCAATTTTAAATCCATACATAAAACTAATACCGATATAACAGTAAAACCAAAGACAAACGTCATTGTTAGTTTTACCAAAACTTAACTGTTTCAATGAGAAAATATGGATTTAAACTGACAACTAAACTTCACTTCAACTCAACTCTTCTGTCTGTTTCAATTTCTTGTCGATCTTTTTCTTTTATGTTTCAAAATATCCATCCATTTTAGAGAAAAAAAAAAAACAAAAAAAAAACAAATCATTTGGAACTCTAGCGTAAAAACATTCAATTTGAGCATTCCATATTTTCTTTGACCGCCATAAATGAAACTAATACGACTACCATGTGAAGGCAAGGTGAAATGTTCATGAAACAATAGCAAAAGGATAAATAACCGACCGAAAGCAAAGTTGATTGCTCAGGCTGAACCTGTGTATATATTGTTAATTTTTTAAGTTTGTTTTTCGACGGTTTCCGGTAAAATTGATGTACTAGTTGAATCTCTGACGAAAGGTTAGAATTTTGTTTAGTTAACGACTGTTTCATAAACTCGGTGCAAGATTTTAATGGTTTAGTTATTTATATATTTCGTTGTTTCGGTTCATTATTCGCGTTTCACGATTTAAAAAAAAATCTACAACAACGAAATTGAGAACGGAAAATTATTAAATTTCCTTTAAAAAAAATCCAAACAATATGTACTAATCCCCGAAACTAACTTAACTGTTCATATTTTCAAACTAACTGCTTTCCCTTATTTCTATCGTATTGTGAATCCAACAAATCCCTCCCGATAAATAAAAATCACAACCCTACAAACTTCATAAATAGTTTCAAATTTGTCGACTTGTGTTCAGTACTTGATTAATTTCTGTTTTATTTATTTTTGTTATTCGCTCATTAATTTTGATTGTCATTGATTGTGTGCTACATATGTTTTTTCATTGATTTTCGATCAGTGTTTTCAGTATAATTGTTATTTGGAATTCTGATATTTCGTGTTATGGTCGTGTTCATTATTAAACGTCGTGTTTGTGTGTTTTACTCATAATATTAATATTGTACTACAAAACAACAGTACCTATATGTGTTTTTAATTTTCATTTTCATTTATTAATTGCTGCATTCAAAAACAAACAATAAATCTTCAAGTCTAGCAAATGCCAAATTGGTAAATATGATCGAATGAGATATGATTATGTTTTTTTTCATTTTTCGTTCCCTTTGTATGGAGAAAATTTCTCGTACACACGCAATAATGCAAATTGCACACACAGCTTTACTCAAAATTTTGTTCCAAATCGGATAACGTTATACTCCAACTACTTTGATTACAGATAATCCAAAAATTTTCCCCAAGATCCTCCAAAAACAAAACCCAAAAAACGATCGTGACTCCGTTTTGTCTTCTATCCGATAACTCTAGCAAGGGATTAGCTCTACTAAATTGGTTGTGAATTGTTTTCGGAATTCTTTCCCCCTCCCTTCCAAAATCAAGGATACACGACGTACGTCACACGTTTTTCTGCTTTGGTTCGCAGAGAAAATTCTGAAAACAGAAAAGCGCTAACTTTCTTGGCACAAATACGGTAGTTGAAGTACTAATACACGTCTAGTAAATAAATTTGAACGACAAAAAAAAAACTATTAAAACATTCGAAATCTGTGTACATATTAGTGGTTAAGTTTACTGGATATAATTGGCATAGTGTGTAAGAAATTAAAAAAACATAAACAAATATGCGGAATCTGTAAATATAAACACAAAATTAAAACAAAGGAAACAAAAAAACAAGCCTAAATTGGATATGGAGAGAGAAAAAATAATTATGTTAATTAGACAGTACGAGAATGTAAATGAATGAACCAACAAGTCAATGAAGCTTGAGATGTGCGATTGGAACAAAAACTAAGCTGATGGCTCAATACCACACAGCAATGTAAAAAATTGTAAATTTACAGTAGTTTGCTCCCCAACAAACTTTAAAGATGAAAAAAATCTGGACTAGTCTTTTTTAGGAAGATTTTACAATGATTTTAAACTTCAACTTCAATAAACAAGGAAACATTTGAAATCTGAATTTTGTTTTTTTTTTTAATTTTTAAGTTGAAATTTAAGTTTAAATTAAAATTTAAAAGACTGAAGCAAAAAGAATTGTTTGCATTTTGATGAGTTAAAATTTCAAATCCTTGAAAAAATAATGCTCTTGTCTTAATGATTATTTACGAATTGAGAACCCTGATTTCCAGATTCTGAACTTTCAATTTTTTTACTGATGTCTACATGAAATAACATAAGAATACAGAAATTCTGTATTGCAAATGCTAAAATTTCATAAAAGCTCTTTATTTATTTATGTCTTTATTTTAGAGACTCTAGTTGGTTCGTCTCTTTTAATCACTGCTTTAAAAATTATTATTCGCTATCTCAATTTCGTCTTTCGAAATTTTAAAATTTAGATTTTGAACCCTGCAATAATTATCCCGAGTTCCTCTTCAAAATTCAGAAAATCAATTCAGTATTTAGACAATCGTAATGTGTCTCAATTTATAACATTTTTCAATAAATTCCTTCGGAATTTTGAATTCCAAACTAAAATTTGTAGATCTAAAATTTATAATTTTGTCTTCAGAATTCATTCAGACTCAAATTATAGAATTCTGATAGTTATTACATTATCGGTAAAAGAAATATTCTTCTCA
Organism: Uranotaenia lowii; assembly: GCF_029784155.1. Taxonomy (NCBI): domain Eukaryota; kingdom Metazoa; phylum Arthropoda; class Insecta; order Diptera; family Culicidae; genus Uranotaenia; species Uranotaenia lowii. The sequence goes on along the minus strand of NC_073691.1, from coordinate 110,253,541 downwards.
GAAAATTTATTGAGTATTGTTAATTTTAGCCATTTAAAAAGTAAAAAAAAGATAGCAATTCATTTAAAATACATAATCTTATTTTTCAAATAAATAACCCTCGGCTAAACCTGTCGTTTTTTCCTAATCTTGTATTCGTCTATAATTTTAATACTCAGAACACTTATTCCTAAAAGTAAAACATTCATCGATAAAGCAATTATGAAAATTTCGGTTTCGAGCTATGAATTTGAAAATGTAAATTTTGAATTTTCACACATTGCGAACCAAATACGAGAGCTCTCGTGTTTTCGCTTACCGTGAATTTCATAAATTTTATAATAAAAACTCTATTCTACAAAATTGAACACAACACGTTCGATAACTCGAATATACCAAATTTGTAAAATTTGTTCCAGCAAGTTTTGAGATAAAATATGCCGAATTTCGGTGTTTCTCGGCTTGGGAATGCAAAATAAGATTTTGTATTTCTTATATTTTTAAGTTTTCACATTTGATTTGAATTCTCAATTCTAAAATAAAAATTCTGGCTCCTGAATTTTAACCTGAAATAAAGAACACAAAATTTATTGAAATTCTTTCGAGTTTTTCGAAAATAAGGTAAAAACTAAATTACAAAACTGTATTCAAATCTGTTTTTAAATTTCAAATTTTTTAAATTAGAATTTCAAAACATCTGACTCATGAATTCAGTATTTCCTATTCAAGGTTCGGAATGCAGAGCTCAGATCTACGAATTCGAAATTGTAAATTAAGAATACTGTTATCCTAAAACTAGGTTCAAAATTCGAAACTTTTCGAATGATGCAATGCAACTCAACAGAGAATTTTCAGTGTAAAAATCTCAATATAGGTTCTGTATCCGAATTGAATTCTAAATTACGAGTCATATTGAATTTGAACTCTTTTATCCATATTCTGATTTCATAATATTGGATTTTACATTTTTAGTTCTAAGTTCTGCATCATACATGGAGACAGAATTCCGACATCTGTCTCTTGTGTTCTAAATTGAAAATGCTGGATACTATATGATGAATTCTCTATTCTTAAGAAAGATTTTTTTTGAGAATTCGATTTCACTTCAGAATTGCAAATGGTAAATCCTAATCCTTGAGTCAAAAATTTGCATCCTTATTAAGAATTAAAAATTGAGAATATTTCAAAACATATAGAATTCAGAATTTACAGTATTTTTTATAATAAAAGTCCCATCAATACAAGTTCTTGGCAAAATTAGCATCTACAAGTTCATTGAGTTGTTGGTCATGCGAGCGCATTTTTGTTTAATGGTAAGCAGGAGCACTTGACAGGGAAAATGAGCCAATGCTTTTATAATTATAATTTAAGTTACCTACTAATGGTTGAAGGGAACACAGATTTTTTTCCAATTGATTTGAATGGCGTTTAGAACTTTATTGGACATTTTGTTGCATTTCGTTTGCAAGTTGGTACATAAGCACTTTTAATAAAACTGCGTAGCTTATTGAAAAAAAAACAGGAATTGGAGAAATTTAAAAACGATTGTACAAAAAAACGGAAACCCCATTGATTCGGCCTAACATTGACATTACAAAACAAAAACATAGGAGTATGGAGACTTACCATGTAAAGAGTTGAATAATTGGTGAAGGATGAAACAACAACAAAAATAAACCAATTCCAAAAAATGTAGTGCCAACACTGATACACATTTGGCTAATATTGCGACGTATTTTATGACTTCTTCTGTCGTCAGGTCGACTGACGACGATCTCAAAATGCAACGAAAAATCGCCTGATTTGTACAACGTGTCTACCTCAACTCATACTCGACCATTCCTGGCGACGACGATGATGAAACGCGACAACAACAACTCCCCGATGATGGTGCGGATGCCGGGTTCGCCAATTTCCCTGGCCCATCAACAACAACAACAACAACAATTACTCCAACCAGGCGAAGATTTTCGCTGTGATCCATGTAATAAGAATCTGTCCTCACTGACGCGTCTCAAGCGCCACATCCAAAATGTCCACATGAGGCCAACGAAAGAACCGATATGCAATATCTGCAAGCGAGTGTATAGTTCGCTCAATAGCTTGCGCAATCACAAAAGCATCTATCATCGGAACATGAAGCCCCCGAAGGAAGAACATGGACTGCCGATGGTTGTGGGCAATCATCCCGGCGTTGTTCCGACCGGACCACAGCAGCTAGCCCTGGCCGCCAGCATGGTTAACAGTGCCGTGGACCAGAAGCAACAGTATTTCTCCCCATCCCATCACACAGCCTAGAACGAATATAATAGTTCTTAGCGCTTAGCTCTTCCATCCATGCCTTGCATCACACACTGCATTTAGTATAAAACACGCTTACAAAGAGAGTTATTGTTTCTTTTTGTGTTTTTTATATACATACATGATTATCAAAGTGTTCGATCGTTCTACACAATTCACTGAAAAAAAACAACAAAAAAGCCCATCAATTTCACCTACTGTAGGATTATTACTTGGTAGATTTATATGAAAGTTCTTATTGTTAGTTAAATAGCAACTGCGCACACAATTATACATTACAGCATGATCTAAATTGTTCATTTGAAAACAAACTAAACAGTAGACAACGAAAACATTTATAATATTTTGTACCTTAATTAGTATGTTCCTCGAAACGTAGGAAAATTCTAAATTTCCACTTAAGTACTGTCGATTGATACAGAGTTGTTGTTACATTTCTCTGTATGGTGAAGCTCAATAAAAAAGTAAAGCAAAATTGGAAAACAAAAATTGAGACATAAGTGACTTCAAACACCAAATCAGGCTATAATCTAAAACAAAAAGTTACTTTTCCAAACTGCGTTACCAAATATATTAGTTGTATATTTTGGCTGCTTTTGATATCGTTTGACCTTTTGTTTTCAATTCTCGGAAATTTGAAAAAAACTCATCTTTAAAAGAAAAAATCTTGCTACCCTACAATTCGTAAGATCATTGATTTCAAAAACAGACAAATTAGTATTCTTTGGTGCATAAAAAATACTTTTATTTCGGTCCACGCCACCGACGCTTGTTGGGTACGTTTGATCATTTCGTTTTATAGCGCGATACACGGTTACCAAAAGCTGACTCTTTGTATATCCGGTATGTTTTTTTGTAATCGACAGCACCATCTGAATGAAACGAAAAGGAAAAATGTGCTTGCACACCTACACGAGGTGATCTTACCAAGTAACACACTGTAGCGGATCAAGTTCTCGTTCTACATAATCAATCGTTCCTATTGGTTGTCTTCATTATAATACAAATGCATCCGGTCTCATATACCCTTTGATGTCAAATGCTCCTCGCGTACAAATAACGAATTACGCATAATATTAAACAATCAAGCGATCTTATTTCTGTACCTCATACCCCGGTTTAATAATCAATGTAATGGAATTAAGTCGTGTGTTTATAATATCTCTTACTCTGCTTATACTTTATCCATTTCAACACGTAGGTGTCAATGTCATTCATGTTGTTTTTCTTGCTGACAGGGATAACTTGAAAAATGGAAAATATAATATAACATGTTTTATCATTTGATTTCTCCCGGCAAACAAAATTCAAATTCCTTTTCATTTCGAATTCGGAAAAATCCAAAACCAGAAACAAAATCCAAAAAAAAACAAACTTTATGCAAAGCGCTAATCAAAAAGTGAAAGTAACTTTTATAATGCCTGACATTAGATGAAACTAAACAAAAATCCAATCAAACGAAAGCACAGAATAAAGTAAGTCACTATTGTCTCTTTTTTTCTTTTCCCGGTGATGCTGCTTGTCAATTCATACAATCGCATACGCACGCAAAATATGAATTGGGCACTGACTACCACACTACCACTCCCTCTCTCTAACTACTATGTAACGCGATGATCCGTTCGACGAACAATATTGGGGCACGCATTGACCACACACACACTCCCACGATAAACCAAAAACCACACCCACACGAACGAAACCAACACATCTACCCCAACAAAAACAACTACCTACTCGAATAAATATGTCTGCGCTCGATGATGTCGGTCGTCGTGCCCGCTTCGTTCAAAATAATGTGCGTGCGTATGTGTGTTGTCGACGTCGTTGCGTCGTCGTTGCGTGGGGTATCCGTGTGTTGCGGGGCGTTGCGGCATGGAATAAATTGCAGGTATGAACACGGGACGGCCAACATCACCATCGGATTTGAATCACGTGGGAGGTGGCGTCGGTGGTGGACCGAACCGTTTGGCCCTACCACTTCCGCTAACAGCTTGTCATCGGTGCGATGTTTGCGGCAAACTTTTAAGTACAAAGCTGACCCTTAAACGACACAAAGAACAGCAGCACCTACAGCCGCTGAACAATGCCGTGTGCAATCTGTGCAACAAGGTATTTCGTACGCTGAACAGTCTCAATAACCACAAGAGCATCTACCATCGCAGACAGAAATTGTTGCACCATCACCACCACCACCAGCATCCCGGACAGCATCCATTCGCGTCGGTAGCGGCAGTAGCAGCCGCTGCAGGCGCTGCTAGTCCTCTACATCATCCATCACAGCATGCTTTGCTCGGTGACGCTGGTGGTGTTGGCTGTGACCTTAAGCAGAATATGGCCAAGTTGGAGTTTCTCTAAAATTTAGCCCACTTTCGAAGCGAATTCGTTGGACAGCTTCTTACGCGACAACAGCGCAGATAAGTAGAGATCGTCGTCAAACTATCTACAACAAATTCGCTAATCTGCACTGGGCGCGCAGGTTTTTTGTCAATTAAATCAAAATGAAGAAAAACAAACAACAAATGATTTACCGAACCCAACAACAGGTTTACAGAACATAATTTTCGCCGGATTGCCGCCGGCCAAAAACTGTGTATAGAGAAATGAATGTAGTTCTTTTATTTGATGTAGACATTAATACTCACATTAGTTGAAAGCTAGCAGTAAAACAAGCATATGTTTTACTAATCGAATATTAAACTGTAAAATCTACTACTGAACTGGGAACGTTTCGTCTCAAATAATCATTTGCTGTTTTTGTATATTGACATGCTTGAAATGCTGATATGCGAAACGTAGCACAAAACTGCAGGCTCATCCATTGTTGAAATATTATTTTGAAATTCATCATATTTATTTAATTATAGCTACATACCCGCTGAACCTACCTACGCCCGTTCAGACTTTCATTTCGTAAGAACCAAACAACCATTTATTGATTCTGGTTATTAGTAGGTGTTACAGAAGCTTATAAGAGTTCTTTATTTTCCATATATATATATATATAAACTATGTAAATTTGTGTCTATTATCTGAACCATGCGAATTGAAAGCTTAGTTTCTTGTTACGTATGCTTTAAACGATGAAGCACAACTCTGTATGTAATGTAATAGATCCACTAACAACTAGAGGTACGAGTTCAAAGAGAAAAACGAGCTTAGACAATATCGGAAAACTGACTTAAATTTAGGAATTCTCACTGGACGCAGCATTTGATACTTTTGTTATAGCAAAACAAAAAAAAAGCTACAACTGGTAACACAAGACCTAATTTTGAAAGGTGAATGACAAAATTCTAACCAGTTGCTAATCAGTTGCATCGACTTAAAACAGATCTACTTAAACTTATGCTTGATTAGCAAGAGGCAGAGACTGGACTGTCTACTTAAAGCAAAAAAAAAAAGTAAGAAAGAGAAAAACAAAGACACGGATAAAAAATTCTCTAATAAAAAAAACCGGACCGAAGCATGTTTGGAACTGTCAATTCACTAATCAGAGATTGGAAAGATAAATTTCACATACCAATCGTTGTTGAAAGTGTGCAATAAAATCCATACCTTTCCTTGTCTTTTACACGTTACTCTATTGTTATTGTTTTGCCAAGTTGGGTTTGCCTTTGTTGCATAAAATTATTGTTCATGTTTGATGGTAAAGCGTAAATATACTTTGTTGAGAAAAACGTTCTTAGATAAAATCGAAATATTTTTTTTCCTTAAAAAATTACCAAGCAATAATACTTGTAATGAAAACCATCACTATGCATTTCTAAACTTTTGAACAGAACAGTAAACGATCTTACAATTCGATAAAAAAAAAAGTATCAAATAATATTTTCGGATATCGATTACTCGATATAGCACAGATATTTAAAAAAAAAATCTCTGTCGCGGATTGTGCGCCACGATTGACAAAATTTCCCCGTTTGTCATTTCATTGTTAGTTTGATTGAAATGTCGATTTGATAATGATTTCAGTATACACAGCAAAAATTATTTTCTGTAAAATTACGCAAATGTCCTGTAACAAAAAGGAGCAGGACATTTACCGTAATTTTACAGGTCTAAAACATGATTACATGACATTTAATTTTTAGTGTACAACTTTATTACAGGACATTTACTGTAATAATAAATGAATCTTCATTAACTTTCAAGGAAAACAATTTTAAATTACAGGTTTTGTTAATTACAGGTGATTTATTTTAAAGGTTGCAGTGACACGTAATAGTAAAAAAAATGTCTGTGTAGTGTCCTTATTTTCGCTCGCTGGTACATTTCTGCAAATATTATCGCGCCACACAGAAAAACTGTTTGACTATTACGTGTCACTGAAAACTGCAACCTTTAAAATAAATCACCTCTAATTAACAAAACCTGTAATTTTAAAATGTTTTCCCTGAAAGTTAACGAAGATTCATTTATTATTACAGCAAATGTCTTGTAAAAAATTGTACACTAAAAATTAAATGTCACTTAATCATGTTTTCGACCAGTAAAACTAAGGATGCTCCCCCTCCAAATGGTAGATTAGGATATGGAGAACACACTTTTGTATGGGGCTAACCGAAAAAAAAATCATGTTTAGAAGATCCGCAAACGCAATCTTTGAAAATTGTCCACTTTTTGAGTATTTGGTTTTTAAAAACTTCTGGGACCTAAATTTTTTACAAAATGTATATATTTTATATTTTCATAATGTTGTGTGGGTTGAAGACTACACGTAAAAATCGAATGAACCAACGTTGTGATAAAATTTCAAATCAGCAAGCTATTTTGTAGAAAAAAAATTTTTTGTACAAATTTTTTTTTATTCAACTGACCTAATAGGGTACTTAATCGCTTGGCGTACGGCACCCTCCCAACTAAACGCACTTCAATCAATCAATCAGCTGACCAAAATGTGTACCAAGCATAAGGTTGCCAGACGGCCCGGTTTTATCCGGGTTTGCCCGGATTTTGGGAACACCCGGCCCGGCGACACAGGCGACCAGGCCCGGTTGCCTGGATTCTATTGGGAAAAGTCCGGATTTGGCCCGTATTTTCACTTTATTTGACAAATTAATCAAAGAAAAACTAAATGTGTTGTAAAAAAAAATTATGCCTCCAAAACGAAATTTTTCGAGGCAGTTTTAAAAAAAGAATCCTGAAAGGTTTTTTGGAAGCCTAAAATACAATTTAAAATCTGTCGATGAGTTTTGATGAAAAAAACATGCTATTTTTTATTTAATTTATCAAATTTGTTTGTAATAAATATCCACTTGAAAATCAAAACACTTAAAAAAAAAGACTGATTTATAGGAACCATCAGGTCATAGTCAAAATTTGAGCTAAATCTGATAACGGGAAGGGGTTGCACTGAATCTCAAGAGTGAAAGGGATTCTGAGACATTGTGTTCTGAAGAAACAAAAAAAAACTAGTTTTTCATCAATTTTTTTCCTTTACCAACCGATTACTAACTTATGTTGATTTTATCGTGAATTTCAATCAAATTTCTAGAAACGTCGCTGGTTAACTGACAGCTGAACACAGACTTCCGACAATCTAGTACTTCATTTTCCTTTGTCAAAAGTCAGTCGGAAGTTCGGACTTCCGAAGTAAAATTTTGTACTGCCGAGGTAGTATTAAAAATTTATTAAAGATAAACATTCACCTGAAGACTGCAACTCGATAGGACTTAAAATTGCAGTTCATGTACCCTGCTGTAAAATGTACTCTTTGCGTGTTAAACGACAATTTGAGACCGAAATATAATCTTAGAACCGCAATAACTTTTTTGTTTTAAGTCCAACCGAGTTGCAGTCTTCAGGTGAAATGCTAGTGTTTATTAAAATTTTCATAAAATCAATATAAGTAAGCAATCGATTGTTAAAAAAATTATGGAAACCCAGTTTTTCATGTTTCTTCAGAACACAATGCCTCAGACCCCCTTTCACTCTTAAGATTCAGTGCAACCCCTTCCCATTATCAGACTTGGCTTAA